>NC_056728.1:587589137-587676637 GCF_019279795.1 Protopterus annectens
TATAGGCAAATAAGTTCCTGACTTGATGCAGCTGGATAGATAATGCCATAAACTAAGCAGAAAGCAATTTTTTTCTTCTCGGTCGGGGGTTTCAAAACCACATTGCTGCTGCAAAAAGTAAATCATCATTAGGAGGGAGGCCTGGTCACAACAGACATAACATATAATGGACAATGTAAACCATTTGACCTTTGCTGCGAATTTGGAACATCTATGACAATTCATAACTGTAAAGAAAAGAAAACATTTTAACAAATGTCACATATGCCATGAATGAGTGCCACAGCTTCAAAGTAGAAGATGTTTATGAACATATTTGCTGACAGATTAAAGACAATTATTCCAAACATTACTGACACAGATCAAACAGGCTTTATTAATAAATAGAAATACTTCTGACAACATAAGAAGAACATTTACTTTAATACATTATGCAAATAAAAATAAGAAGGATCTGACACTAATTAGCCTTGACAAACTCAGCCTTTGACTTTGTGAGCTGGGAGTACTTGTTTATCTTGCTAAGGTGTACAAAATTCTCTCATGCATTCGTAAATCTGACTGAAAATCTATATAAAGGAACACTGGCATACATAAAAATTGGCACATATGTCTCTCAAAAGATACCCATATTGAAAGGAACTAAACATGGATGTCCACTCTCCCCTTTATTATTTACCCTAATAATGGAACCCTGGGCCAATTTAGTTAGAAACAATAATGACATGGAAGGATTTAAAATAAATGAAAATACAGTATCTAAAATTCAGCTTTTCGCTGATGATGCATTAATTATATCAACAGGAAAACTCTTCTACACAGTCATTATTTAACACAATGGCAGACTAAGAAAATCTCAGGTCTGACGTTTAAAAAAAAACAAAAATTCTGCCAATACATCTAGGAAAAAATATTTTAAAAAGCTTATCATAAATATATACCTAATTCAGGTCATATAACTTATTTAGGAATTATCTTAGCAAGAGATATTAAATCAATTATTCAATATAACTATAATAAATGTCTTGAAAACATACAAACCCTGTTTAAAAGTTGGAATAATATCCTATTTTCCATGGAAGAAATACTTACAATTATAAAAATGATTATATTCCCAAAGATATTATATGTAATACAATCAATACTACCCACCTACCAAAACGATCATTAAAAAATTAAACACATTAATGCTGAAATTCTTTTGCGTACCTCATAGACCTAGATTGGCATTAAGGACACATATCAATAATTGGTCCCAAGGAGGTATAGCCTTTCTTGATTTTGATCTATATTCTATATCCTCTATCAAAATTGTAGCTCTACTAATTGATAATTCATATGTTGCGATGTGGAAAAAATATTGGGAATTAATAGGCATGGAATTAACTTGTATACCACTAACACAAAAATATTATTATAAATAATCCCATATTATGGATTCTCAATGAATTTTGCATTGCACCCATAACACCAAGACATACATCAAATTACCCAATAAATATTATTATTACTTTTCGTAACTTTATATATAAACATCCCAAATATAAGGAATGGATCTTCATTTTATTTCCCATAACTTATATACAAGGCATACTCTTACCATCTAACCCTGATAAAACTTTAATATTCAGGCAAAATAATTTAATGTACTGGCATCAGATGCTGCAGGATAATAAAGTTAAAAATCTAGATTTTTTTAACTCAAGAATTTGATTTGGATGAAACTTGTTGGTTAGAGATGCAAGCTTTCAGACAATATCTTTCTAATAAACTACACTTGATAACACCGATAACTAAAGAATCTGTTCCAATACTGAAATATTACATGATACAAAATCTACAACAGAAGGTTTCAGATAAAGGCAAGCTTTCTCACATATACAAAATTATTAGAGATGAAACCTTCAACTGTCCAGAAAATTACTGGAACTACTTTGATTCCATAAACAGAGAACCCCCAGAACAACAAGATAAAAGTCATATACTGGAATCTGCTTCTAAAACAACTTCCTCAATTAAATGGAAACTTTATGGCTGGAAATTCTTATACAGGTCCTTCTACACTCCTCTAATAATGAGCAAAATTAATTAAAAAAATAACATATGTAAGAGATGTACCACAGAAATAAATTCTAACTGGGCACATGTTTCATGATTGTACAAAACTGAAAGAATACTGGACATCAATTAACAATTTTCTACAGGCTCTTTTTACAGATAATTTTACAATATCTAAATCACTAATACTCTGCAGTACCCCATACCAAAATGCGTTAGAAAGATTAAACTTCCCCTATTATGGTCAATTCTAGCAGTGGCTAGAAAGATTATAACTAGAAATTGGATATCAGATACCCCTCCTTTTTTTAATGAGTTTAAATATTTTTTGATAGAGGTTTGTCAAATGGAACTAATGACCATCAAATCAAGAACTTCTAGGAAAACAACCAGTTATATGTGGGATACTTTACAAAGTTTGTTAAAAAAAGACTTAGAACATTTATAATGTATTATAGTTATGTTATATGTATTAACCTGTGGATGTCTTTGTAAATACTTTTGTTGTTTTATGAATGTTAAAATTTTCTATTTGTTAACTGCTTGTATAAATTACTATGTTTTATTGATTGTATGTTAAAACCAATAAACCCGTTTAAAAAAAAAAAGAAAAGGGAAGGTACAATCTAAGAAGAAATAAATGGAATGCATAGGAAGAATATATGCAGAATAATGTTCAGGAGGAGAAGGGTGAAACTCTAGAAAAGACAGGACTCCAACAGTTTATGTAACGTTGGACTGAATGAAGATTATTAAAAAAGCTTATCTGTAGGACACACGAAAACAAAATATTTTTAAAATGGCTTATTTACTATTACTGTGTACCCATGACACTATTCAATGTGTGAACTTGATAAACCTGTTAATAAAGCTTCAGAAATACCCTGGATTTGCAAAGAGCAGCACAGTAAGACAAGCAGAACAGTAACTGGAACATGAAGGCAGACAGTGCCATTGGAAACAGGAGACAATTGAGGCTGAGGGCCAAAAGACTCCAACTATAATCAATCAACTTTTTCACTCGTCATCTTTTGGGTTTTTATAGGGTCATAGGTGAATACTAGACTAACTGTCCCGCAGGGACGTTTTAAGCTTAGCCAGCAACTTGAGGTCAGAATCAAGCCCTGTACCTTGTGTTTATGAGGCTAAGACCTTAACCAGTATGAAAAACCTACCCCAATCTGTAGTGGTATTGAGTCTGATGGAAACAGATAAACAGGAATGCTTAGAATGCAAAGGTTACACTCACCAAAACAACGAAAAAATAACAGCGCTATCGGCGTGAGTGGAGATATTTGGGTTCTGTTCTTCAGAATCCAGAGACTCTTGTCTGATTGTATCATTATCTTGAACAAAAGGTACAGATTAAAATGGTTTAACAGTTTGACTAGAAAAAAAATTAGGGATATCCCTGCTGTTAAGTACAGACCATTATTATGCATTGTGAAGCAGTAGCTCATCTAGCTACTGTTTAACTCTTACATTAAACATAAAAACAAATGGACACCAACAGTATGTCAAGAGCAAGACTGCAGCCTATCTCAGAAAAGGACCATCTAAACAATGGCACAAACTCACACTTGGGATTACTCATCCTGCACCACAGAAAGTCCACTGGGTTCAAGTCACGATCACTTGATCCCTGTATTGTACTGTGAATGTGATAAACTGCTTTCACTATCAACTCGCTTCTACACTCTGTGTGCTCTAAATTGTCAGTTTGCTCAGACATCCAGAAGTGAAAAGACTACAGAGTGCATCAAAGCTTAGCTTACTCAGAAACCAGTGGAAATCATGCTGCTACATGGTTTACATACTTTACTTGGTACAGGCTTAGACAATTATCTAAATCAAGTACCTTCCACATTTGGAAGGTAGGCTTTAAGGCAGCCACTAGAATTAAATTCACACCTATGCTGAAACACACCTATCATGTAATACAAACGACAAGCTTATAGTAGTAGTACACTTCAGCTACACCAGTGCTGTGCCAGTTCAGAAAGTCGTGATAAGTATAAACTCACCCAAGTCTTCTACAAGAAGCCCAAGAGCAGATACTTTTACAAGCACATAAAGTAAACCTTTTCTCAAGCCCTTCTCCTTCATTGCTGTTCTCTCAAATTGCAATGTACTCCCCAGAGACCTACAGAACAGCAAAGGGTACATTTAAACTGCAGCACATTTTAACACACAAACCATTAGAAGCACAGTTCCAAACCCATCTCAATTCATTAGTGATACTGTACTCACACCATGAAATCAAATGTAGGTTAACAGATTCTGCACATTATTTTATTTTACATTTGTTGACCGGGATAGTCTGACCAGATGCATGTCCATTTTCAGCGGAAAGCTGAAACGCTCCATGGAATAACAAATCATCATAACATGTCACATATTACAAATAATAAATATATTTACAGAGATTAGATGGGCAGACAATACAAATTACATATACAATATTTTCAGTGATTAGAAGAGCAAACATTATAACAAATCGTCAGGTAGTGTTATTCAGTGAGAGAATCGGATAAAATTACATAGTAGGGTACCTAGCAGATTTACACATTCCAGAGAGAGAGGTTAACCAGGCTTGATACAGTGACATAGCCAGTTTGTTCCCAGGTGGTGTTTGAGCCTAGTTTTGAACTGACCAAATGAAGAGAGTAAGGTAATATCAGCTGGTAGAGAGTTCCACGATCTACCTACAGAATTTACGAAGAATGAGTCACCGGCGAAGTTATTAGTTTTACATATCTGAATAAGGAGTCTGTTGGAGAAGCACAGTGGTCTAGGATTATTATAGAGGGTGACAAGATCTTTAAGTGCAGGGGTATTGTTGGGGTTATATACGATTTTATGGGCCATAACCAATTGGTTATATAGTATTAGACTGGGTAGTTCAAGCCATCCAAGCTGGATTAGATTGATGCAGTGATGTGTCCTAAAAGGCAGCCCAGTGGCAAACCTGGAGATGTGGTTATAACAGATTGAGAGCTTGTTCATGACAGTCTTGTTAACATTAGAAAGAAGAGGGGATGCATACAGCAGAGTAGAGAGAAGGTGAGATCGAGCTACAGCAACTTTGGCTGGGGGGGGGGGGGTAGGAAGGCTTTTATTCTATAAAGTGATCCTAGTTTTTTGTTGATGGTTTTAATCAATTGGTTAACATGTAGGTCGAATTTTAGATTATCTATAATGACACCTAATAGTTTAGTGGAGAGGTCAGGGTATATTATTGTTCCATAACCTGCTTTTATTACAAAGTTAACGGCAGAAGACCTTTGTGTAGGTAATAACAGCAGCAGTTTAGGTTTTTTAGGATTTAGAATCAGACGTTGTTGGGAAAGCCAGTTTTGTATTGTGTTAAAGGTGGTCTGGGTGGCTAACTGTAACTCCATTGGGGATGTGACCGAGCAAATCAGGGTAGAGTCATCAGCATATTGGATACAGCTGACTTTTGGGATGACAGTATTCACATTGTTGATGAAAATGGAAAATAACAGGGGCCCTAGTATAGAGCCTTGTGGTACTCCAAGGGTGTTAGTAGGTTAGAGAGTTTATTCTGCCAAAGAACAGCCTGCTGTTAAGCAGGTTATTTAAGCGCATTATGCTTAAATAATCACATTCTCTGTGATACAACTGGTAGCAGACTTCACAAATCTTAACTTTAGCCAGTTCAATGCAGTCAAGGCCTAAAGAAACATTTACTACTGCTGTCTGAGTAGCCTATGATGCATCACTTACCTCATTTAGTCTGAATTGTTTCTGATTTATAGACTTGAACATTAATCTAAATACAGTGTACTTGGAAGAAAGTCTTTTGTGCTTCCAAAGCATGGTTAAAAAAAATCCAATGGGTAATACCAAACTAGCACCTTTTAGGACTCGCACTGTATGTTTTTGCAAATCAGTATGTGCTAAGTGTTTGAGCTGTTAAACCTGCACTTGGTGTGTCAGACCTTTTTTATTCTCTTCTCTTCTGTTATAGCCTGATATTGTCAAAATAGAAATAGAGGAATACAAGATCCAATCAACAAATTCAGTAACAAATATAACCAAATGTGTATGCAGACTACATTACTAAGTAGTACAATAAACTGCACTCCAGTGTTGACCATCTCCAGGGAAAAGACTGTTGTAAATATCCAAACTGCTGTTACATGCAAGCTGAACTATAACACAAACATCCAAGTAATTTTTTCCGCAACTTGGATTTTTTGTTACAAATTCTCTATGTTCATGAAAAGCATTGCCAGCTACCTTAGTGTGCACGCCTGGCACTACTTCGGTTCTATTATGTGGTGGTTCTCTGCATAACAAATTAACAGGATGCCTTTGTCTAAGGCTGCACTACATTACATTCTCGCTGCAACTAGATTAACTTCTGAAGGTAGTTGCATTTTTCATAAAATCACAATACTAATTTTCAAAAGACCGGTTGAACACGATCACTAAAATGAGAAACTCTAGATCAAATCCAATGAAAGACAGTGATACACAGCCTTAACAGCTATGTTTTAGCCAGTGCTTACATTAGTCTGCAGAAGTAGCAAATTCTCTCTTACAGTTGCTCTCTATTGCTTCACCTTTTCTTCTACTATTACCCTACACTACTGATATCAACATAGTCTTACTACGTGCACGGTTTTCTACAGGGGGACAAAAGTACACTGCAAAAGCATGCCACCTTACCATACATTCTAACCAAGACACACACACACACATATATATATAGATATATATATATATATATATATATATATATATATATATATATATATAGGTACTTACTAGCAGATGCTATGTTGCTGTTGCTTTACGGTAATCTAAAGTATTTTTTTAATCTTAGTCTTTTTTGCATCAGATAATATTGGTAACAGCTACATAAGACACTTTCCAATCACTCTGATTACAGTGTGGAAATATGATATTTTTTCCTATTTAAATGCATCTGCCATTTATGTTCATTCCCCTCAAATGAAGGTCACCCCTTCTGAGAGAGATCTTTCATGCAGATATTCTTAGGTGAAATTGACAGAGAAAAAGAAAATTACCATGTATAAATACTACCTCAATATCCTCCTAGAGAAATAGTTTGCCTTACAATACCTTAATCCTTCTACAATACCTGCCCCCTCCTAACTAACTCAATACAGAGAATCAATTCAAACACCAAAATGCACACTAATTTTGATGCAAAACCACTTTTGTGTGAAGAGAGTTCATTATTAGAGGCAATCATTAGCTAAAGAAAGGAATGAAGTCTGAACAAATTGCAAACTAATTGCAATGAAACATTCACTTCTCCCAGATATAATAATGTCAGGCAGCAATGTGAAGCATTTGTCGCCAAACAAAGGCATAGGAAGAGATAACATTGTGTAATGTGCACAAAGATAACATGCAGAAGTTGTAAAATAAAGTATGCTAATAAAGCACGTCACACTGCTCTATGAATGCTGCAAACCTAGGACACTAGAAACTTTACATAAAAGCCTAGTATATATTTAGACAATGATTAACTCGTATAGACATAGCTGTGCACAGTGGACGTCTTATGTCTTATGGCTACATTTTAGTAGAAAACAAAAAAGGACAAAAAAAACTGCCCCTATAACTGAACACTTGTTTAAAGCTGCAGTGTTTTGAATTTATTTTAACCAACAGATCGCTAAAATGCACTGCAAATATCTGATGTACCTCTAAGCATTCAGAATATACAGCAACATAAAAAAAAAAAAGAAAAAGGAAAAAAATGTCCAACTTGAAAATGAATTTATGAACAGAAAAAGCATGGATATATGTAATCATAAATGTTTTACGTTTACAGGACAACAATGTACATAAAATCCAAAAATGATATTGATCATACAGTGATAAAAGCAGTACTAATATGTAAAGTGGTCAATATATTACAATCCGCTCTGATTCAGAAATGGCAAAGAAGGCCGTTCTAGCTTGCTAGTTCTTTTGTGAAATGTGTTCCTTTTTGCTCTTCCTTTAATGTCCTGCTTACAACTGCACTGCCTTAAACCTTGAACTTTTGGGTAACTTAGGAGACTATCACCAGTGATTTTTAAAATACACCCTTTGATTTTTGTTACGGGCAAGTATCTAAGCAGAATCAAATAATTTTTCCATGCTACAGCAACTAATACCAACAGCTAATCTTGCTTTTATAACAGAAATTTCATGGCTTTAAAGATCTGGATGAGCAATGGGATGCAGCCCAGATATTAAAAGCAAGCAAAAGAGAGAGTTTCTTTCTAAACCAAGCAAGTATTTTCTCCACTGTTAAATTAAATTAAATTAAACATCCTTAGACTGTCCAGCTTGTGTTATTAAGTAATGACAGTTACCTTTAACCTGCTGGGTGTGCCCAAACTATCAGAATGCATGCTCTGCATGCAGTAATTTCTTTTTTTTTGCTCCATCCATAACCCCTTTCTCCCATTTTTGCACATGGGGCTGGGGTGTCAATTCAACAGTGATAATCATCTAGAGCCAAGGTTTATACTGCCGGGTGGCTAGCCCTGCCACGGTAGTTCTGCCACACACACACCTATGGCCAATTTAGAGTGTTGAATCCACCTACTGCGTATCTTTGGAATGTGAGAGGAAAATGCATCACCTGAAGAAAACTCACGCAAACACAGGGAGGACATGCAAACTCTTCAAGAAAGGCATTGAGAATCGAACCAGGGAACCTCTTGCTGTGAGGCGACAATGCTATCCGCTGTAATTTTTTTCTTGCTCAGCTATTGAATTATCCTTTTATTTTTTTTGCTTTAAGAAAATAATTTATGCACTAGTTGTATGTTCCTTCACCTTCCTGATACCTGTGCTCGCTCTGCTTTGACATTACTAGCACCTTTATGCAGTTCATCCTCTGCACCACTAGGGGTAAAAATGACCAAAATGTGGTTCGTTCTTTATTGGCAGGAAGAGAAATTCATAATACTGGTCCCTGCCAGCTACAGGTACTACAATTATTTATCAAATGGTAGAAAATATATTACTATAGTAATGTTTTAGCTTTCTCACTGCAATGGGACAGCAACAGTACTCCTTTTTATGTTGTACTCCCCAAGGGCTGAAGCATTATTTTTGTCTCAGCAAATCGACTATATATATGTACTCAGAGATATCATGTGGTCTAAGTCATTGCAAGCATCCTTAATGCACATATCAACAAAAGTACATTATCTCCCTTTTACTTGTTTGACTTCCTTGGTCTTGGACTTTTAACTGCATCAACAAGGAAAAAATTATCTGTTCACTGGACAATTTTAACAGTTTTTGAGCCAGCTTCTCCCTGGAGCTTATTCTCTTATTTCTCCCCTTCCTCTATGCAAGTGCAAAAGAAACATGCTAGTGCTATGGGCTTTTCCACTGCAATGGGCTTAGCAACATTACATTTTTTTTGCTCCCTGCATCACTGACTGCTGGGATTTACTCCCTCTGCCTCCTCAATGCAACAGAATCGAACGAGGCAAGAGTCCTATGGCCCAGCCATTCATTCTAGAGGGATACAGCTGAGCAGCAGACAGCAGAGTCTTAAACCCAATCGAGGTGATGGCCTTTTATCTTTTAAGGCCCTAACACTCACTCTACATACCCAGGAGTCTGCTCCAGGTTTGGAAAGCAAATGACATCAGCAACAGCATACTGATGTCTTCAAGAAGCAAGTGAAACGTCAGGAGTACTCCCTCCCTCTTGAAGCTGTCCTACCATGGCTTTTACAATAGGAACAAGTACTCTACACATGTGCTTCATACCCTCTTCCATGAGCTTGCCCCATACCCTCCCCTCCCTGAAGGAATGTGAACTGGCACTGCAGCCTCACACTTCTCTTCATTAAAAGCAGCTCCAGCAGGGACCCAAACTGCTACTCAAACTTAGGTCACTATCAAGGTTTTATCCCACAAGAACTGGCTAGACAACATTACTCTCATTTTTGCTGTACATTCTATTTGTCCAGCAGAGTAGGAAATGTCTACCCTGGGAGGCATCTCAAGGCCAGCTCACTGTAGAACTCTATACCAAGTAGGCTGCCCTGATGTACCTATCAACAAAAGACCCAACTTCCTGCCCTTCTCCTTGTTACTGGATTAGTTTCCTGGGTGTTAACATTTTCCACTTTATAGTCTAACTACTGCACTGGACAAGTTCCCATGTTTTTAAGCCATGTCATCCAAATGACAAAATCTATGAAGGAAGGAAGATCACTGCAAAGACAGAATTGTTTCTTTTATTAACACATTTCAGAGTTATGGTACCTCGGCCTTTCGCCTTGTCTTAAATCTAATGTTGAACAAGAACAGTTTTTCACTGGGTATGGACATCTTCAAATGCCTGAGTTAGTTTTTGACAGTACCTTCATGGCCCCTAGATCAAGCAGTGCTATAAATGTATTTGAAAACTTGGTATGTAAAAAGGTAGAGAACAGTTTTGGTGAATTTTTAAAGAATTTCTGTTCCTATAACCTTAGTAAAGGGGAATGGCAGGCTTTACAGGAGTTACGGTCCAAATTGAATAAGGTTGTTTTCAAAGTGGCCGACAAAGAAGGTAATTGGGTGGTGATGAGCACAGGCCAATATGATGAAATGATGTTGAAAATACTGTCTGAAGAGGGTCACATTATGCTAAGTTACAACATAATCCCATCCAAAGGTTTTCAGTGGAGTTAAGTAAGATCTTGGAACGTGGGGAAAGGCTAGGTTTTTTGAAGAACAAGAATGTTAAAAAACTGATTGTTAAGACACCTAGGCATCCTTTTATATATGCCATCCCAAAGATCCACAAAGACCCCCCCCCAAGTAGACCTATCATTTCGGGAATTGGATTATTTTTAGAAAATGTGAATATCTTTTTAGATTTTCATCTTAAGAGGCATTTGACTATGATACCTTCCCATATTAAAAACACTAATGAAGTGTGTCAAGATCTTTATAATTCTGAATGGAAAAAAACTATTTTTGGGTAACGGTGGATGTAAATGCCTTGTATACCAACATTGATAGGAGATGGGGTATGGAAGCTGTGGCCAGAAGGCTGAGGGGAAGGACCCTGTTCAGCATTTTTACTTGCCCTTCTTGAGTTTTGTTTAACTCAGAATTATTTTAAATGGAAAAATGATTTTTTTCTACAAAAGAAGGGCACGGTGATGGGGACGGCATTCATCCTATCCTATGCTATTATTTACATGGGGGACTTTGAAAGGCAATTTATAATGTTGGAAGAGTATTTTGTGAACAATGTAATTTATTACAAAAGATACATAGATGACTTGCTGTTTATTTGTAAAGGTAGGGAAGATGAATTTTTGGAATTTATGTGTTCACTTAATAATAATCCGCATGGTCTAAAATTCACTTGGAGCATAGACAGACACAGTATTTCATTTTTAGATGCAGTTTTCTATGTTGATGCTAAGCAGCGGATTCAGCACAGACCATTCAGGAAACCCACAGCTGTTAACTTTTTATATGCCACTAGTATGTACCCCCCCCCCCCCACCTAACTGAGTCATTGCCATATGGAGAATTTAAAAGGATTTTTAATAATACCTCTGAATTAAGGTATAAAGAAAATTGTTTAAATGAAGTACATGATAGACTACGAACCAGAGGTTATGATGAGATGGTACTCCAGAAGGCAAGGGGTAAAATCTTAGAGGAAATGGGAGGCCAGAGTAGGTTGTCACAGGCAAATTGTAGGAGAGATGTTATGAAGAAGAATAATGGTGACAAAAGATTGTTTTTAGTCACCAGACATTCTGAATTTTCCCCCATTTTGGAAAGAATATTAAGGCATGCCTGGGAAATTGTTAGTGAAGACAATTCTATTGGTTTTCTGTTCCCAAAACATATTGTTTTTTTCTTATAGGAGATACACTAATCAAAGAATTGTTGATCCAAAGAAATCTGAAACATGGAGGTTATGGTATGGTGGACAGAAAAACAGATACTTATCACTGTGGAAATTGTTCAGTGTGTAACCAGGTTAGGAATTTACACGGGTGCAAAATTAATGGAAAGCTTTACAGGGCTAATTAATTTTATAATTGTAACAGCTGTGGGGTGATTTATGTGACAGGTTGTGGGTGTCATCCCACATGCTGGTATGTTGGACAGACAACCAGGAAGGTTAAAGTCCGAATTTTGGAAAACTTAGGTGATGTTGGGAGGCAAACGTTAGAAAGCCCAGTAGCCACCCATTTTTTGTCTAAATATAAGGGTTCACACAGTAGTTTGTTCTTCAGTGTTCTAGCACGACCAAATGGCAACAGGGGAAATTTTAAGACAGAATTAAATAGACTTGAGAGTAGGTTGATTATTAACCATACATTGTTTCCTAATGGAATGAATTTAGAGAATAATTTGACTGTTTAAAAATAGGAACTATGTATGTATTTAGAAATATTTTTATAAAACACAAGTTTTAAAAAATGTGCATAATCATGTTCACAATTTTGTACATGTGGTTAAGTGTAACTACTCAAAGTCATTGAATTTTTGTAAACTGGGTTCTTAATTAGTTAATTAATTAATTGGCACTTGATGTTTGTGTGTATATACAGTGATGGGATTGCATTAGAGAAGTACTCCAGGAGAAGGCAAAAGGCCGAGGTACCAGAACTGTGAAATGCGTTAATAAAAGAACAATTCTGTCTTTGGAGTGGTCTTCCTTCCTTCGTGGATTTGTCTTTTGGAGTTGCCTTTTTTTGGATGTGTATTGGATTTAAGCCATCTCCTCCTCCTATCTTCCCTTTCTTCATACACATGTAAACAGCATCTGGGCTACCCTAGCATCCCTTATACCAATGTTACTACCTATGGACAATGATAAATACCCTCTCTGAAGGTGGTGTGTGTCCTGTTTATATTTAACCTTAACATTTTCTGTCTCTCTACTGTGGCATAGAATTTCAGATACCGCTTCTAAAATTATGTTATAGGGATAGCTTTAAATTAACCAATTTAGTTCATGGGCATAATTTCATGATAAGAATACTGAAAAGTTGCAGGTAAAAAGGGTGATTCCTCCTAAATTTACAAGTCTGCATTAATCTGACAAATGAAATGCAGTACTTTAAAACACGTTTATTACTGTTATACTAACTGATAGAGTCTATGAAACCTTTCATTATAGGACACATCATCATAAGTATTTGCCAAAAGATATCAATACACTAACTATCCTTCCTCCACCCAATAAACCTTCATGCCCTTTTGCTGTGTCTTGCACTGAAAATATCCTGCCTGAATAGCCCCATGTTGTGTCCATTGTTCTTTTTCAATCATTTTACCAGGACTATCATTTGACATTCAAATAAGACAAAATTGTATGCATACTTGAAAGCTACAAATGATATCAAAAGAAATGTTACGCGAACACACAAAGACTGCTAATGGTTAAGTCCAAATAATTTTAACCTAAGCAAGAAAATCAGTATCTCTCATAACCGGCATATTTCCAAGGTGCAATAAGCACACTTTTCTCAAAATCACAGACGCAGCTCCCCTGGAGCACCAGTAGAATAATGTGTTGGGAGGCCCCTTTGACCCACCTGTAAAATGCATACTGGATCCATAAGCTACGGTCCAGGGATGATATGATATTCTCAACTTCTTGGGGACCAAGAAGAAATTGGAGCAATATCACAAGCCCCTTACTGATCATGGTGATAACACTTACTCTGAACCTGACGTAACACATCACTCAGCTGTTTCAGGAGTGAACGGCTGTGAATGGGAGAATTTGTAGGGAACTTCTAGGAGTATTCACTGTATCCCACAAGATGCCCTATCATTTTAAGATATGTTTACTCTTTTACGTGAGCATCCTAGTGCTACTCTTCTCCCTCTGGCAGAAATGGGAACCAGGCTGGCCTGGTACTCAAGAATGCTATCCAGAAAAATTAAAGACATTCATATGAGAAGTCCAGAAACACTAAGCAAGTATTCAGAATCTGAGCTGGTTCTCTTCTATTCTCATTACTGTTTTGTGTGCCACCAATTGAAGACCAAAAACAGGTAGAGAGGTGTTACAATGGAATCTCCAAATCTCCGGGGTAATGCACAAAAACTCAGGAATCTTTCCTAAATGACAACTTCACAAAGTACAGGAATTACATGAACCTCTGCTAGGACCCAAGGATGCAAAACATCCACAACCGCAATTTCATTTTCTGTAAAAGGCCAGGTTTCAAAGGGGTCAAGAGGCACTTTCACCATTTCTCCTTTTAGGCTTGTAAACATGGGAAGAACAACTGCCTTGCATCACCTCTTATTTTAGGTGCTCTTCTTGTCTCAACCACCGGTTTGTTTTCTGAAGTATAATCCGTTCCTTACTTTCTGCTGCTGTGTGCATTTTAGATAATATTTACTTGTTCAAACATTTGCTATTTGTGACCAGAACGATTAAGGTATAGAGTACAAAAACACAGAATATACACTTACAGCTTATTACCAGTATACAAGCAGGGTAAATACTGTGTGTGTGTGTGTGTGTGTGTGTGTATACGCACATTGATGTTTTGCCATTTGAATATGTTGTCACAGTATCCCTAAGAAGTCAAAAATCCTGAACAAAGAATTTCAGTTTCTACAAGAATCAAAAATGAAATACAGGAATGCTGTATTTCAGAAAATGGGAGCCTTGCAGTCACTTGGTAGGGTCTAGCTATGCCACAAGAATAGTGCAACTCACATGAGAAGGTGTCGCTGTCTTATCAAAAAAGGAGGGCTTATTTGGACATACGATTTCCAGTGTGCCAGAATGACCCACTGCACTATGCTGATTCAGTAAATCATGCATTCTGTCAACCAAATTTAAAATGCATTGAGTACTGAGCTTCATTTCATTTGCAAAAGTGTGTGAGAAACTGAATTTGCCTAACCAAGACTCGCACAGATGAGCTTAAGTTCAATTATAATCGATCACCTTTGAAAGGCCATGCTTCAACAGGGATACTGTGATACAAATCTCAGCAGTTCTCAGATCACTGGAATACTCCACACGCCACATAAGAAGCCTTCAAACCTGCAGCACTAACATTGTGCAGCACTTCTCAGATGTTTCCTCTCTGGTAACCATTAGTCAACAGTGTGCGCATAAAAGGGAAAATATTTCGGTCTCTGTTCTTAAGGGATATGCAGAAGGCTAAACAATAAAACTCTTGTGATTCTGATGGCTAAAAAGATTTGGCACAGACAATGAAGATGATGCTTTCTTCTGAATGTCTCACAGATTTCAATAGTTAAGATTTCATTTTACAGTTGCACTGTGCCAGACATCCTGAAGAGAATCTGACCCAGTTTATACGTAAAACAAAGAAACAACATGGATAAGAAGGTACAGGTAACGGTTAATTCCCTGTGACCAAAAGTACAGTTTGCAAGTCCTACTTACCTGTAAGAGTAGACGTTCGAATTTCACAATGTCTCCGAGGCATATGGGTTCTATGCCTGCACAATCAACTACCCTGGCAGCTTTCCACAGCTCAGAATCCCCTTCTTTGACTCTCTGTAATAGGGGACTGGCCAAGCCCCTTCCATCAGGGGAAGCCGAATCCCTGTCACAGAATGTCTGTTATTCAGGCTTTTAGAGTCAAGCTGGAGAACGAAGAAAGACCATAAGCAAGACTCACCTGAAATCAACCATCAGTTTGCAGCCATAAAATACCAACACAAATAACCAAAGCCAACCAACAACACAACATGGCTGGAAACTATCAAACTATGTAGAAAATAAGGGGGGTGCTGGGTGGTTGATGCCACTGAAGTGTGAAATTCGAATGTCTACTGCTACAGGTAAGTAGGAGTTAAGCAACTGTACTATGTTCCTTAATCACACTGCCTCAGTGGCATATGAGTAGATTCCCAAAGCTTACCCTACCAGACAGGAGGAAAGACAAGGATCCAGGAGCTCCTGGAGACTGGTCCTCACAAAGCCTGCTCTGGAACTGGAAAAATAATCCAGTTTATAGTGCTTTGTAAAGTTATGAACAGAAGATGAAATTGTTTCCTCTAGAATGCTTCTAGAGTGCTCCCCTTTCCAATATGGAACCATAGAGGGTAAGACACTAGTGGAATGTCTCTTAATTAATCTTGCCTGGAATAGATTTACCATAGTGGGAGTAACACACAGTAGCAGAGGACACACAGTGAGCACTTGTTTGCTTAGACACAGGTGGACTCTTCTTAGCCCCAGGATACATAATAAACAGCTGTTCAGCTTTCCTGAAGTGCTTAGTTATGGCATGATAGTACAAGAACTGCCTGTGCATATCCTTGTGGGCCATTTTAAGCCTGGCCAACTTCACTCTGATGGGGGAGACTCAAACCCTGTATCTCAAGTCTGTGAGGTAACCACCTTAACCATTTTGCCAACCCTCAGCCAACAATTTATTTTTTATGCAGCACTGAATCTTTCTCATGTGATATCATGAGGATCACTGATACAATGAGGCCTAGAATTGTGAGAAACTATCTTGCAGAGGCAGCTTCTTGAAGAGAGAAAACCCTGAAAATGCTCCATCAGAAGATACAATCCTGACTGTTCATAAAGACCATACTACTTTCTGTGTCCATCATACACCCCAGGAAGACAATTCTTTGTGAGGTGGTGAGATATGACATTTGTGGGGTCAACTTGAAGTTGGGAACAATTGGCATGGGATGATAAGCATCCTGCAGATGTAAAGTCATCATAAAACAGTGGTCTGGATGAAGGGCTAGGACCATCTGCAGGGTGAGTATTTTGAATTTGGGTAATTTCAGAAAGGTAATTGGGTATGCTAATCACCACAATAGCTCCTTTTTCCGTACCAAAAAAGATTCTGGTGTAAAATGCTTTCCCTTTTCCTTTTTGCAGTGCAGGAACTGGTTCTACTGCCCTTGCTTGCAACTTGTGAAGGAGTAACAGAGAGAACAGGCATGTCTGGGCTGTGTTGAGCTAAAGCCTGGGAAAAGGTGAAAGGGGAGGACGTAAAGGAAAGACAGACAGGATGCCCCAGTCTTGGCATTAGTAATTCTTTAGCAGGGAAAGATCTTTTTTGGGAAGGGAATCCCTTCTACTTGGTTTGGAAGCATTAACCTTCCGCCATTTTCTCTTGATACCCTGAGTCTTGTTAGACTAGGAATTGTGTTTGTTTATTCTGCCCTTTGAAGTTGGATGCCTTGTTAGGGGAGAGCCTAGGAATATGAAACATTCTAAACAACCACTGCAAAAATTTACCTCTCCATCCCTTTGTTGAGAACCTGGGCAGCAACAGAAGCAAACAGAAATAATTCCTTTTATTCATAGTGCCTTTTTTAGGCAAGGCTCAAAGGACAAACCAACCACCATAACAAGCACTGGTAACCAAAAACTAAGGGTAATGCTACTCAACGCCAGAAGTCTCAACCTCAAAATGCACACACTCGAGGCTCTCCTCAGCATGGAGAAAATCAATGTTTGTGCAGTGACGGAAACCTGGTTCAAGGCTCAAGAGAGCACTCCAGCACTGCCAGGTTACAATTCATATCACACCTTCCAGCCTCAGTTACCGGATCGCAGTACAAAGGGCAGAGGTGTATCCATATTCATCAAGGATACCCATATCTCCAGGTTAGTAGTGCAGCATGATGCCCCAGAGATCATCCATGCACAACTATCAGCAGGCAAAACCACATTTCAAGTCGCAGCCGGTTATAGATCGCCCACCATGTCCCAAGATGCTCACTCTGCATTCCTTGAGACATTGGAAAATATAAAGGTCTTACCCAACACCATAACCTTGGGTGATTTCAACTACCCTGGTATAGACTGAGCGAACTACCAAAGTTCCAACTCCTATGCTCAGCGATTCATAGAATTTATAAATTCAAATGCCCTTGAACAACTAGTATGTTCCCCCACTAGAGGGGACAACATATTGGATTTAATCATCACAAATATGAAGCCCATTGTACCACACCCATTATCACTCCCTCCTTGGTCAGATCCGACCACAAACTGATAACCCTGGACATCCTCACCCCTCCACCTCCCCCAGTCAAAAAAAATAGTCAAAAACCTTTCCAAAGCAAACTTCAAACTACTTGCATCCGAAGTGGAAAGCTTCACTATTCCCTTACAGAAGGATAATGATATCCAGGATGCGGAATCCTACACCAAGGCACTCTATATGCATCTTCAGGATTGCATGGACCGTGCTATCCCAAATAAAACCAAGACTCCTTCCTCAAGCAAGAAGAAACCAGTCTGGTGGATCCGGACCATAAGCAAACTTTACAATAAAAGGAGGAGACTTGTACAAAAAAAGGCCAAATCTCAAGTAGAAAAATCATCCCTGATCAGCATTAGTAAGAAATTGAGGGCCCTCATCAAGTCAACTAAAGCTAATTTTGAAAAGAAAGTTGCCAAGGATGCCAAGGATAACCATAAGGCCTTCTATGGCTACGTCAAAAACCTAAATGGCAACGCTCAGGTCTGTTCTGAGCTAGTACAAAATGGAACAAAATACACTGACCCTTCTGACATTGCCAACATCTTGGCTGACAGGTTCAGTGCAAATTACCCCCCCACCACCACCACCTACAGGGCCTATTACCATTCCAGGGGATTGTGTACGTCCAATTATTACTGATACGTTGGTTAACAAGGCTCTATCTAAAGCTAAAAACACTGCCTCCATGGGACCAGATGGTGTCCCAGGCTGTGTCATACGCAAGCTCCAAAAAGAATTAACCCTGCATCTTAATACCCTGTTCAGTCGCAGCCTCTCCACAGGATATGTGCCCATAGAATGGTGTTCCCGCTACACAAGGGTGGGGCCACAACTGACCCTGGGAACTACCAACCAATAAGCCTGACAAGTCTGATCTGTAAGGCTATGGAGCGAATCATTATGGAACTCAAATGGACAGATTGGGAACCTCCAGTCACTGGACCCCACACAGTTCGGCTTCGTCAAGGGCAGATCATGCCTCCTGAACCTGGTGGATTTCTTTGAGACAGTTACTCAGGCTATAGATAAGGGAAAGGAGGTACACACAGCTTACCTTGACCTTGCTAAAGCATTTGACACCATTCCCCATTCAGGTATTATTGATAAGCTCACCAGCCTGGGCATAAATCCTTGCGTCACAAGATGGATCACAAACTGGCTCTCAGACAGATCCCATAAAGTAAGAGTAGTGGGATCTATGTCTGAATCCAGACCATTAACGAGTGGTGTGCCTCAGGGCTCTGTCCTGGGGCCCCTCCTGTTTGGCATATACTTCTCAGAAGTACAGGCAAGCACGGAAGGGTTGTGGCTGACTAAGTTTGCAGACGAAAGTAAACTGGGTGCTATAATAGAGTCTCCGGCCGACATGGAGATCCACCAGAAGGGCCTAAATGAGACTGATGCATGGTGTCAAAGCCATGGTCTCAAGCTAAATGCAAAAAAATGCGTAGTAATCCCCTTTGGAAAAAACAGTGTACCCGCAAACTACAACACAGGAGGTAATCCCCTGAAATCTGAAGAAGAAATAAGGGATCTAGGGACCCAAATAGATAGTCAGCTTTCCTTTGATAACCATGTTGCCAAAGTGGTTAGAAAATCCTTCTATGTGACCCGACATGGAGATCCACCAGAAGGGCCTAAATGAGACTGATGCATGGTGTCAAAGCCATGGTCTCAAGCTAAATGCAAAAAAATGCGTAGTAATCCCCTTTGGAAAAACAGTGTACCAAACTACAACACAGGAGGTAATCCCTGAAATCTGAAGAAGAAATAAGGGATCTAGGGACCCAAATAGATAGTCAGCTTTCCTTTGATAACCATGTTGCCAAAGTGGTTAGAAAATCCTTCTATGTGACCCTACAACACAGGAGGTAATCCCCTGAAATCTGAAAAAGAAATAAGGGATCTAGGGACCCAAATAGATAGTCAGCTTTCCTTTGATAACCATGTTGCCAAAGTGGTTAGAAAATCCTTCTATGTGACCCATCTTCACAAAAGGGTTCGCATAAAGATCTAAGGATGTAATGGCGCCCCTCTACTCTTCCCTCATCAGACCCATTATTGAGTACAATGCACCAATTGGAATGTATCTGGCTAGACATCTCCAGCAGCTGGAGAGACCACAGAGGTACCTAACCAAGAGGATTACTGGCCTCAAACAGTTGCCCTATGCAGCACGATTGAAAAAGCTAAGACTGTTCTCGGTTGCATACCGCTTTCTCAGAGGCGATCTCTGTCTAACGTACAGAGCCATGTCCAACCCAGAATTGTTGAACATGCTCCATCTTAGCAAAACCAAATCTACTCGAGCGACACGCTCTAGGGATATAAACCTCAACACAATAATGAATAGAACATGCTGGAGGGATAGATGCCCGTTGCAGAGACTTCCCTTACTATGGAACAGGGTCCCGATCTACATAAGACAGAGCCTTTCACTATCACTCTTCAAGAGGAGCCTTGATGAGTGGATGGGTAACAGAAAGGTCACACCAACAGCACTACTAGATAGGGGAAAAGGGTACTAGCTGCTAGTACAATGGTCTAGGGAACTACTAAAGGGGCGGTGAATATCGCACAGCGTGGCTGGGCTAATATATGCCTTCGGGCAGATAGCCCAGTACCAACCTATGAACCTATTCAGAACTTAAAGGAGCATTCAAAATCTCATTTTTTTTTAATCCTCAGAAAAATTCTGGTTATTTACTTATTTATTGACATTTGATTACCAGGAAATTCTGTCTGGATAGGAGCCCATTTGCAGTGTAACCCTGGGGAGAAAAGCTCCAAAGTATTACAAGCATTTTATTATTAATAATAATAATAATAATAATAATAATAATAATAATAATAATAATAATAATAATAATAATAATAATAATTTTACAATCTTCAAAAAATACAAAAAACATCTACTGTACAATTTAAATAATTATACCAAATTAGACATGGCGGTGCTGCGGTAGCGTTGTCGCCTCACAGTAAGACGTTGTCCTGTTCGATTCTCAGCTAGAGCGTCTTCTGTGTGGAGACATGCGTGAATGGGCATACCTTCGTTGAAGGTTGTGCGTCAGGGCCGGCAACTTGGCACGTAAAAATCTACTGCCAATCATTAGCAGACCGGAGTTCCGCTGTGGCGACCCCTAACTGGGAAAAGCCGAAAGACACAACATACCAAATTAGACATATAGAAAATACTGGTTAAGAACAGATAAAAGTTATAAATAGGAAGATTTAATATTTAAAGAAATTACAGTTAAGTTAGTTATAACACAAACAGGAATTGCAATATGAAGTGAGAGAAAAGCATGCTTGTGGCATATTTAGAGATGTGGCCACAGGAGAAAAATTGATAGGAAGTAAGGAAGCGAGTAAAGAAGGGAGAGTAAGGAGGTGTAAGGTATGAATAGGTACTTGTTCACATTTCGGAACATAGTTTATCCTGGTGCTGAGCAAGAACTGCAGCGGCTTTTGGCTAGAAAGTCTTTCACAACAGTTTTAAAGAATGGGAGGGAGGGTACTGATCTGATGGATGCAAGTATCGAGTTCCGGGCCTTAGCAACATGGTAAACGTATACACAATGCCCAGCAGAATTGACAGGCTAGTGGGACGGATGGGCATTTCTGGTCACTGGATGATCATGACTGAATGGGAACACAGTTGTGTAGAACGTTATTTAGTGTTGGACAAGCAGAAGGATGCCAGATAATTTTACAGGTGGTAAGAAGCCATGTACACATTAGTTGATGGGGTAGTTCTAACCAATTTAGGCTTTTTAGGGCTTATACAGTGGTGGGTTTTGAAAGGGTATTCGCTGCAAATTTAGCAACGTTGTTATAACATTGTTCATGTTTTGATTTTGGTGATGCTTGGAGGATAGGAAGGATGGGAGCACCACAAAAAAGTGTGGGGATAAGGTGGTAAGTAGTGTCAAGTGTAGTTTTAGTTGTGTTGGTGAGAGTTTTTGGCTCTGTAAAGCATCCCTAGTTTTTGATGAGTTTTTCTTATGTAATTGTGTATATGCAGGTCAAATGTAAGATCATCATCCAGTATCATCCCAAATAATTTGCTATAAGAAGGGACTTCAATGGTTGTATTATCATGAAAGAGGACTTTAAATTTTGTTTTTTCATGACACAGAGGTTTGATAAAAAATAGTAGTAGTTTAGTTTTTTCTAGGGTTAAACACAAGTCATGAGTTACAAAGTCATGTTCCGGTGGTTGTTAAAGCTTCCCGAGTGTGTTTTTGGAGGTGTGCCATGTCGTCAAATATGCAAATGACTGTGGAGTCATCTACATACTGTATTAGAGAGCCCTGTGGTGTGGAGGGTGTTGATGAGAACGTTAAATAGGATGGGACCAAGAATAAAGCCTTGTGGTACACCAGTGATGACCAGGTATGTAGACAGGGTGGAGTACCATTTTCCTGACAGCTATAGCAGAGATGGATTTTGAACCACAGGGTGCACTGAGAGACCTAATGAGGACAGTTTAAGCAGAAGCTTGCTGTGTTAAACTGTGTTGAAGGCTTCAAACAAGTCTAGAAATAAGGAGGAGACTAGTCTGCAGTTATCTCTAGTTTTATTCACAGTTTATGTACAGGTTAGAAGCGCAGTGTTAGTACTACGGGAAGGATGGAAGCCACCTTGTGTGGAGGATAGTTTAGCAATTTTTGAATACATTTTTCAAGTATTTAGGAGATAACACTGCTATAAGGGCTAAAATTAGCAATGTCTATTGAATATGACCCTTTGTGCAGAAGAATATGTGTGACATTTTCCAGAGAGAATGAACATGAAATTCTTGGAATGACCTCTTTATAAGGACTGAGATAGAATAGGCAATGCTATCACCTGCTATTTAGCTTTTTAGGTCATCAGCTGAAGTGGGGTATGGTTTGAGTTTAAGAGAGCAATCAGTTTATAGCCAGTTCAAAGCAATTAGCAAAGAGGTACAAAGTAAAACACATTTTCTTTCATTTCCTGAATGCAGAAACCTGTCAGCTAGGGAGGCTAAGTAACTGGCACAAACAAGGAGAGGGTAATGGTGAGCTGCCTGTCGGGACCTAAGATCCGCCACATAACACATGCACTCAGGTCACTCCAAAGCAAGTACAAATATGACTCCGTCATTGTCCATGACGGCGTGAATGACCTGAGACGTACCTCCTTGGACTACATGAAAAGAGACATAGAGGAGCTCTCTGGTTATGTAGCCCAGGCTGTTATGACCCCGACCCTGAGCAGCATCTTGCCCTCACCAAGAATGATGCCACTATACAAGGACAAGATGATCAGCTTTAATAATTGGCTCAATTACTGGTGTCATTCTAGGGGGATCCAATGTCTGTCTGCTTGGGATGACATGCTGGACAAGCCACGCTGCTTCGCAAGGGATGGCTTGCATCTGTCACCACTGGGCTTCTGGATATTGGCTAAGGCTCTTGCCACCCCCATAGTGCCTTTTTTAGGCAAGGCTCAAAAGACAAATCCACCTCCTTAGAAAACAAAAATGGAAAAAAATTAAGGGTAATGCTCTCAACGCCAGAAGTCTAAATCTCAAGATGCAGGCTCTCAAAGCACTCTTCAGTATGGGGAACATCGATGTCTGTGCAGTAACTGAAACCTTATTCAAAGCTCCTGAGAGCACCCGAGCGCTACCAGGCTATACCTCGTATCATGCATTTCGGCCCCAAAACTCAGGCCAAACCAAAAAGGGAGGGGGAGTGTCCATATTCATCAGGGAAACCCACACCTCCAGGTTAGTGGCAACACATGAAGCATCAGAAACCATCCAGGTGCAACTAACCGTAAGCAAAACTGATATACAACTGGTAGCATGTTACAGACCACCCTCCCAATCTCAGGAACCCCACTCAACCTTCCTGAAGACATTGGAGAATATGAATGTCTCACTAAATACCATCATATTGGGAGACTTCAACTACCCTAACATAGACTGGGTGCATTATTCTAGCCCTAACACCCTAGCCCAAAGGTTCCTGGAATTCATTAACTCAAATGCAATGGAACAGCTAGTCACCTCTCCCACAAGGGGAGAAAATATACTAGACCTGATCATCACAAACAAGGGGACAAAATGCTCCACACCGGAAGTATACCCCTCACTAGTGAGATCAGACCACAAACTAATCACCCTGGATATTCATATCCCACCTCCACCCCCAGCACAAAAGACCACAGTGAGAAACTTCTCAAAAGCCGACTTTACACTTCTCAAGACTGAGATGGTATCCTTTAAGCCCCCTGGGCCAGAGGAAACCACATCCCACAATGCTGAATCCTTCACAAATGCCTTCTACGGACATCTCCAAGAATGCATGGATCATGCAATCCCAAATAAAACCAAGACCCTCTCCACCAAGGGCAGGCGTCCTGTCTGGTGGACCCCAGCCATAAACAAACTGTATAACAAAAGAAGGAAGCTACTGCAAGACAGAGAAAAATCCAATAAAGGGAAGGCATCTCTGACCAGCACTAGCAAAAAGCTACGTTCACTCATAAAAACATCCAAGGCCAACTTTGAGAGAAAAATCGCTAAGGACACTAAAGATAACCATAAGGCCTTCTTCAGCTATGTTAGAAACCTGGGCGGAAACCCTCAGATATGCTCAGAGTTAGTTCATAACAACAAAAAATACACTGAACCCACAGATATTGCCAACATACTGGCAGACAGGTTCAGTGCAAACCTCTCCCCTCCCTCACCCCCAAAGAAGAAATATTTATTCCAGCTGAATGTAACCTCCCTGTCATCTCAGATATCCAGGTGAGAGCCGCTCTCAGCAAAGCTAAAAACACAGCATCTATGGGACCTAACGGTATCCCGGGTTGCGTGCTACGTAATCTCCAAGAGGAGCTAAACCCGCACATAAGAATGCTGTTTAACCTTAGCCTTACTACAGGATATGTACCTGAACACTGGCGTACGGCAACAGTGGTCCCACTCCACAAAGGAGGCTCCTCTACAGACCCTGGAAACTACCGCCCCATAAGCTTAACCAGCCTGGTCTGCAAAGCTATGGAAAGAATCATTATGGAACTCATAAACAGAGACATTGGGGACCTACAGACACTTGATCCTACCCAGTTCGGCTTTGTAAAGGGCAGATTCTGCCTTTTGAACCTGGTTTTTGACTTTTTTGAAACAGTCACTAGAGCCATTGATGAGGGCAAAGCAGTCCATACAGCCTACCTGGACTTGGCTAAAGCCTTCGACACAATACCCCACTCAGGCATCATAGACAAGCTCAACAGCTTAAATGTAAACCCATATGTCACAAGATGGGTTGCAAACTGGCTAAAGGACAGAACCCATAAAGTCAAAATCGCTGGAGCTATGTCAGACTCAAAGCCAGTCACAAGTGGTGTCCCACAGGGCTCTGTCCTGGGACCCCTCTTGTTCGGTATTTATTTTTCAGATGTGAAAGCAAACACGGGAGGGTTGTGGCTGACAAAGTTCGCAGATGACTGCAAACTAGGTGCCATAGTCAATACACCAGCTGACACATGCATCCTACAGAAAGGCCTTAATGAGATGGACAACTGGTGCCGAAGTCATGGCCTTAAACTAAATACCAACAAATGTATAGTCATCCCCTTTGGGAAAAACAAAGTACCCACAAATTATCACATAGGCAGTAACCCATTGAGTACGGAAAAAGTAATCAGAGACCTGGGATACCCAAGTTGACAGTGACCCCTCATTCGACACCCACGTTGCCAAAGTGGTTAGAAAGACCTTGTACCTTGCCCACCTTATCATGAAGGGATTCACATCCAGATCAAAGGAGGTCATTGTACCCTTATACTCCTCCCTTATCAGGCCCATGATTGAGTACAATGCCCCATTTGGTATGTACCTCACCCGACACCTGCAGCAGCTGGAGAGACCCCAAAAGTACCTCACCAAGAGGATCAAGGGCCTCCAACATAAGTCATATGCTGCCAGACTAAAGAAACTCCAGCTCTATTCAGTAGCATACCGCCTACTCAGAGGTGATCTATGCCTGACGTACAAGGCCATGTCCAATCAGGAATTGATGGACATGCTCCATCTCAAAAAATCCAAATCCATCAGAACCACGAGAGCTAAAGATCTAAACCTCAGCACAAATATGAATAGGACATGCTGGAGGGACAGATTCATAACCCAGAGGCTTCCCACACTCTGGAACAGGATCCCAGTTCATGTTAGGCAGAGCCCCTCACTGACTCTCTTCAAGAGAAATCTTGACGAGTGGATGGGAGATCGTAGGTTTACCCCGGGGGTCATCTCTGTGTCACTACTAGACAGAGGCACAGTAAACTAAATCTATACATTTGTACCATTACATGCGGTGGCGAAAGCCACATACACTATGGCTAGGCTTGTAAATGCCCTAGGGCAGATAGCCTAGTACTAAACTATGAAACTATGTGATCTATTGGTCAAGAGACCAAAAGGAGGGAAGGATGTTACAGTCACACTTTGTTTGCACATGGCAGGCAGGTATTTGACTAGATGGCATTAACTGCAAGGGCCTTCATATTAAATGTGCTTACATTGTACGACAACATTCTCAGTGAAAACATCTGTGAGGTGAACCTTGTGGCAGAGGCCCTGCAGTACTGGGGCTGGGTCTAGTAGCCACAAGCAACTGTACAATGAAAAAAATTCTCAGTGAAAATATTTTGAAGTTGGGCCTTGCGGCATTGCTCCTGCAGTATCAGGGTTGGATGTAGTGAGCAAAAATTTTGACGGAAGATGCTGACAGAGTGGAAATAAACAAGCAAACTTTCTCAATTCAATAGAAGTGGCTGCATTTCAAGAAATAGTGCACACCTTCCAAGACCCTCCTCAAAGCTTGTTTTGAAACCGAAGTCACATTAGTAACACTCTCATTCAGCAGGCAAAAAAGCAACAAAGTCATCTAAACTGCATGCGCACTGCAAAATACATTTCCACTTGAAGCCCTGCTCACTTAAAATTCTAAAGATTAAATTACTACCAGAGACAACTTTTTTTTCCCTGAGATTCTAACCATGGGCAAATTTTATCCAGAGGTGTAAGAACAGAAGAAGCCAAGGTTCTCTTGTTAAGAGTTAGCAGCTGGAAAATACACAGCTGGGTCAGCTGACCATAGCACAAAGAGCTGCAAGATCACAGTATGCCTTGCATTTCCTTGTGGCCTTTTTAGGTTCACTATCCAAAGGAGTTTTACATGCAGTTCTATAGATATCTTCCAAGGCCAGAAAGACAGGAGGTACAGCCAAAACATTTGTAATCGCATCCTTAACATGATCCTAAACTCTGCTGATCCAGATTACTTCCAGTCAGATACATTTCTAAACCTAGCATCTATGTAAATGTGAACACTAGCTTGCGTTTTTTAACCTGGGTTATAGATTGGACAGACTTGAGAGTGTTCGCTACTGACTGCATCACAATCCCCATCAAAATCTGTGTTGTTAGACTGATCCTCTTGAGAAAATACCTCACAGACTTTCTAAATAGGAGCAAAGCTTCCAAACATAGCTGATTGTAAAACTCTCTTAGCTAAGAAATCCACATCAGCTCTGTACATGGCAATAACCTGATTGAATGTCACCTGGTGAAATTGGTCACTAGAGGACAAAATATCTGGGGACAGAGTATTATGTCTGGCAAGTGGTCTCTTACCCCAGACCTCCCCTGCACCTAAATGGTTTGGTTCTCCCATACCTGATCCAGGTATTGAAAAACAGGAAGATGTGTCTGACCCCCTCCCCCCAATACCAGAGAGTGATGAGGAAAAAGATAAGTAGTCTGCGAGCCGACTTAAGGCAACAGATTCAGGAACCATAGGTTGAGGCATGTTTTTGTTGATTTTGTTTTCTTTTTAGGTGCAACAGGATGGGGGGGGGGGGGGGGCAGCTGCCTCAGGATCCATCAGGGGAAAAAACACCAACAAGCATAATACACTGGCACTATTAAGGGCTGACTAAGGGCTGCAAAAACAGAAAATATAACTGTTTCCAGACACCAAATAGGGCTTAACAGCATAAAATATTGCAGAAACATTTTAAAATCTGCTAAGCGCTGTTCTACAATCTGCACACTGACTTGTAGACAGTACACAAAGAGTATAAAGAAAAACTCACTTTTCCAAATAGTGAGTCTAAAAAATTAACATATGTCCTTAAATCAAATAGAAACCTTAAAACAGCATAAATAAGCATTTACTTAGAGACCCCCTTTGTCACAAATGAAAATATCCCCACAGATAATGCAAATAAAGTAATGTGAAGTAAAAACATGAATAAATATTAAAAATGACTATAGCAGTGCTAAACAGTAGTTAAAATGACAAAAATACAATATTTTTTCCATCAGAATATCAAAACGAAGCAGATAAACAGGCCTCTTGGCCTCCCTGCCAAAAGACAGTCTGCAGTGTTCAACCTGACACCACAGAACTTCAGTTTCCCAGTATAAATCATAAAACACTCAAGAAAAGCCCAATAACTGATTAAAAGCAGTATTATGCACACAAACATAGTAGCAAGTTAGAATTCCCAGATGGATTAACAGCAGTAGTAAATAGCAAGTATATTTAAATAAAAAGATAACACACACACAGGTTTTAAATAAAAAAGGAAGAAAACAAAAGTATATAATAAAGCTGAAAGAAAGTTGTGACATTGCATTTAAAATCTTTAGGTCTTTGGTTTAATTTCAGGGTAACTGATTTTAGTTTTATAAATCAATTTAAAGCCACATTTACATTTCAGAGATTTCTAAGAATCTTTGACAATTAAATCTATTTTGATTTTACATTCTATTTAACTCTTAATTTTAAAAAAAATAGGTAGTAGAAGACTTTTTTAAATTAGATCTGTTAGCCAATTTTCTTTATTAAATACGTTTTCCATTTGGCTTTGTAAAGTCTTTGTTTAATCACTAGGAATACACTGCTTTGTTACTCTTATTTTTAACAGCATAACCCTCAACATATAAAAATCAGCAGTGAAAACAGGGCAATGACACCGAATAAATAATGACAGACCAAGGCAGTCAACATCAGGACAATTTGATTTCTGTAAAGCTGACACTAATTATCTGATGCACACAGACCAGTATTACAGAAATCCAAGCAATAAAGATGCTTTTAAACTCGGAATGTTTTGTGTAAGATCAGAGTTCCAAGCCAGTAACTTAGCCTTAAGATGGAAATACATTAGTGCACATATTTGTCCCACAGTTTAACAGCAACATTATCAGGAAAAACAAAACTGCAAGCTACAGCAGTAATTTACTATATCAGCATTAGTGTACTTGTTACACTTAATTTAATATGGTCTATATTTTGAAGTAAAAAGGACAACTATCACAAGCATTTACACAAAATGTAGCTGAAGTAATACAGATTGGATTAGGAAGTAGCTGTTTGGAAGTGAGACCACTCTGTTGAGACCCCTCTCTCTGCAAAATTCCAATTTCTTGGACACAAATCTACAAACAGTACAAACTAGAGCATTCTTACTTACCAATTATGCAAATCTCACTTCCTACAAATGCAGATATGACAGTTCTGGTTTGAAAAGACTAAGTGGAATATGATACCACGCAAACAACTTGTAATTGTGATACCAAAGAATATACCAGTTACAGGACTCTATCGTAACCGATTTTATCATTTCATTAGGAGCTATAAAACAGTTCATGCTCTTAGTAAGTCAGTGGTTCATATTACTCCCTGGCTCATCATCAACCAAACAAACAATGCACATCAGGCTTCAAAAAATCCTACCAAACTCATTCTGTCCATCTGGAATTATCAGACCCATAAGAAATGCTTCCATAAGGCTGCTACCCTTTCGCTCACTATTTACCAAGCTTATCATTTAACTCTCTGTATTTTCTTTACAATGTTCTTCTTCATCTCTAACTCTCCTTCTCTGTACCTTAACCCGGTTTCTTCTTTTAACTCTTTTGGTGCAGATTGCTTTAATCTTTTCTATTCCTCATTTTTGCCACCTTTTATCTTCACTTCCCCTCATTCTATCAATGGCTTTCCACTTCTGGCCTCCTGCTCTTTGGAGCACATTGTTGCTTTCCTGGTTTGTGCACCTGTTTGGATCCAACTACATAGTTCCTCCCTAACCCTGCTTTCCATCATCTTTTGTTGATCATTCTCCTTGTCATCTAATTCTTAACTTTAGATTATTTGCATTAGCAAGTCTCAAATGCCCTTTTCATCTAAAGTAAAAAAGATGTGCAAGATCTCACCTTAACAGTAGATGCCCTACTTTTCACTATTGCAGTATTATTCTTTATACGTGGGATAACCTGCTAAGAGATAGCCTAACATCTAGCCAGCATACAAAAGTATTTACACCTTCTTGATGTTGCACGCCAGACATATGTCCTAATGCAAAGTGTACATGATGTCCTGACACTAAATCCTAAAAACTGAAGTGCTCCAGGAGAACCAGATCATCCTCAGAAAAAAATAATATTCCATCCAGGAAGGGAAACAGAAAGTACAGTTATGTACACTTACCATAAATGTAGATGCTTGAGTGTATTCACTGTTGCAGTCATTCCATTTGGGTAATCTGCTGGCAGGTTGCCCTCAGTCGGCCTGATTAACAAAGCCTTGGGTCCTGCGTCAGTTGCTGTCTCTTCTTATAATAAGAAACACAAAAATATACCACCAAAAAGGCTTTTAAGCATAATAAAAGAAAGAAGGGGTATAGTAAAAGAAAAACAGGGGGCTGGAGGGAGGGTAACCAGGACTGCAACAGTGAATACATTCGAACATCTACATTTATGGTAAGTGTACACAACTGTACTATGTTCATTGTGTTTCACTGTTGCAGTCATTACATTTGGGTATATTCCCAAAGCTAGGGTTGGGAGGATAGATTTATACAGCATTAGGACCAGCTATAAGGCCCTGAAAAACAGCAGTGGCAAAGCCAGCTCTGGATTTAGAGAAAATTGGTAAGTGATCATGCCTGGTGAAAGTACAAACTGAACTTCAGGTAGCAGCTTCTAGAATATCCCTGGTAGGAACACCTCTGAGAAAGGCTGCTGAAGTAGATGCAGCCCTGGTGGAATGAGATCTGATCCCCTGGGGGAAAGGTTTTCTGTGGTGCTTATAACAGAAATGAATACAATGGCTTATCCATTTAGAAATGGTTTGCTTTGAAATAGCCTTTCCCTCTGCCCCTGCAGCAAATGCTACCGGCAGTTGTTCAGATTTTCTTCGAGATTTAGTCCTGTCCAAGTAGAATCTAAGTTGTCTGTGTACATCCAATGAATGCAGAATCCGCTCTCCCTTGTTCTGTGGATTGGGAAAGAAAGTTGGCAAATGAATGGACTGATTAAGAGCCACACTGGATACCACCTTGGGCATGAATGATTTGGTCCTGAGTGACACCCTGTCCGCATGAAAGATGATAAAAGGCTCCACTGCCATAAGGGCCTGTAATTCAGATATCCTTCTAGCTGAAGTCATTGCTAAAAAGAAGGCTGTTTCCCAGGAAAGAAATTTTAAGTCTGGAGTTGCAGCTGGCTTGAAAGGAGGTAGAGTGAGTTTCTCCAATACAAAGTTAAGGTCCCAGGCAGGGGTTGGAGCTCTCCTGGGTGGTCGCAAGTTTTTGGCCCCTCTGAGATACTGCTTAAGAAGAGGATGAGAGAAGGGAGGGGTCTGTGTTGTAATGAGATGAAATGGCTGAGGCATGGATTTTTATGGAAGAAAAAGACAGGCCCTTATGAAGCATCTCAGTTAAGTATTGCAAAATCTGAGGTAAACTGGGCACTGCTGTGCTCATCCCTTGAGATTGATTCCAGGCACAGAATCTTTTCCATTTGGCAGCATAAGATTTTCTAGTACTAGGTCTTCTTGCCTCCAAAATGACATCCATCACAGATTTGCTGAGGGATGCTAAGGGTGAATTTAAGTGATTAGCCAAGCTGAAAGATTCAACGTTTGGAGCTGAGGGTGCAGAATTTGGTTCTCCTGCTGAGACAGTAAGGAAGGTGTCTGAGGCAGGTGCCACAGAGATATGTGTGACACGCTGTGCAGGAATGGATACTAGTGTTGGCGACGCCAGTCTGGAGCAAACAAAATAATTTTTCATTTGACTTTTACTAGAACTTTGGAGAGCAAAGGCAGACTGATAGATTTTTCCAGTTGAAGGACAGAGCATCTACTTTCCAGGCTTTTTTGTGATGAGTTCTTGTGCAAAATTTGTCCAACTGGTAGTTCTGGGGTGAGGCAAAAAGATCCATGTCTGGGCTCCCCCATTTGCATACCAACATGTTGAAAATCTGTGGTTCCAGTTTCCATTCCTGAGGGTCCATGAGATTTCTGCTTAGTTCGTCTGCCAGAACATTCTTCTTTCCCAGCAGGAAATGAGCTTGTAGTTGTACTTGGTAGCTCAAGGCCAAGTTCCACAATGCCATGGCTAGTCTGCAGAGGGGGTAGGAATGTGTACCCCCCCTGCTTGTTTATGTACCACATAACCGTTGTGTTGTCAGCCTTTATCAGTAACTGTCCTGGATGAAGGTAGTCCTTGAAGGCTGTCAGTGCATTCTGTACAGCTAGCATTTCATTCTGATTGATATGAACGTGCATTTGATTTGGGTTCCATTTGCCCTGAATGCACTTCTCTGCCAGATGAGCCCCCATGCATAGTCTGATGAGTCTGTAGTTAGGGTTTGGGTGGCAGGGGGTGGTGTGAATGGCAGTCCCTCGTTTTGGTGGCAGACCTCTACCCACCATAGGAACTCTAGGCGCAGGCAAGGTATGATAGGAATCATTGTTTCCAGGCTGTGACAATGTTGACTCCATAAACATTTTAAGTACCACTGAAGTTTCCTGATATGCAGTCTTTCATATGGAATTAGAAGAATGCATGAGGCCATGAATCCCAAGGCTTGCAGTATTTGCCTTGCAGATAGCAGGGTTTTTGTGGCCACCTGTTTGAAATAAGTCACCAAATTAATTTGCTTTTCTGGCGCAAGTAAAGCCATCTGGGCAGTTGTATTCAAGCTTGCACCCAGGAATGTAATTTTTTGAGAGGGTACCAGTTGAGATTTCTTTTTGTTTATGGTGTACCCTAGACAGGTTAGAAGTCTTTTTACAAATGCCAGACGTTATAGAAGAATGGCCTGGTTTTCTGCCTGAATTAGACAATCGTCCAGGTATGGATACATTTGAATATTTCTTTGCCTGCAAAATGCAATTATTGGAGCCAGGCACTTTGTAAATACCCTGGGCGCAGTAGACAAGCCAAAGGGCAGTGCAGAGAACTGATGATGCATGCAGCCTGCTTTGAAGTGTAGGAATCTTCTGCAAGATTCCCTCATTGGGATATGCAGGTAAGCCTCTTTTAAGTAGAGCTGCCAACCAGATATCCTTGCCTAGCACAGGAAGTAACTCGTGAAGAGTCAGCATCTTGAATTTTGGAATGTCCAGAAAGGTGTTTAGAGTAGACAGATCCAGAATTGGACGCCATGATTTGTCTTTTCTGGGTACCAGGAAAAGTCTGGAATAGAAACCTTGCCCCTTTTCCACTTCTGGTACTAGTTGAATAGCCCCCATGTTTAGGAGGGAAAGTACTTGTTTCTGAGGCTCTGCCCACTGACTTGGGGGCAGGTCTGGCCACCCGTCTGGAGTTGGCAGCGTGTGGACATGAAATCTGTATCCCTGGGACACTGTATTTAAAACCCATTTTTCCTGGGTTATAAGGTGCCAGTTTCTTGAATGAAGAGCCAGTTTTCCCACCAAAGGAGCGGCTAAGAGGTAAGTGCTTGGTAATTTCAAAGGGAAGTCATTGAGACTGTTTACCATAGGGTGGAGCCTTGTTGTTTCCAGATTTGGAAGTGGAAGCACCCCACTGCTTAGTTCTGAAAGTCCCTTGGGACTGAAACCTGGTGGTTTTGGAATGTCTGGGTTTGGCCGTAGTGGCTCTGGAAGGAGCTAGAAAGGACCAGTTCTTAGTACGCCAATGCCTACTAAATCTAAGAGGTTGCATTTGTAAGAAATCTTTCACAGTTTGCATAGATTTAGCTTTATCTTCCATCTTTTTTAGAACTTATTCAGCCTTATTGCCAAATAAGCAGTCCTGCTGTAAAGGAGCATCCAAAAGTTTTGCTTTAACATGATCTGGCAGAGATTGCTACTTAAGCCAAGCATGTCTTCTAAGCACAGCCCCAGTAACAGCAGCCCTACAAGAGGCCTCCAAGGAATCAAAACCACATTGCAAAGTAGGTTTTTCAACTTGTTCAGTTGAATGCAATAAATCTTGCAAATCCTTATTCTCCACACAGTCAGAAAGCAACATCATTTTCTGTTTAAGCAGTCCCATGATATGCTGTTGATATTTTAGCATATGAAATTGACAGTTTAAAGCCCTGATTGCTAAGATTGCAGAAGTATAAACCTTTTTACCCAATCTATCCAGCGCCCTGGAGTCTCTATCAGAAGGGGTAGGATTTTTAGCAGTAGAAGCCTTAATGCCCTTGAGCCCCTGAGAAATGGTTTCAGGGTCCGCAACAGGATTTTTGAAAAGGAATTTGTGGGACTCAGGAACCCTGTTGTACCGGATTGTTTTGCTAGGGGCCAGAGGCAGGGAATCAGGGGCCATAGTGGATTCCGAAAACACATCATCAACAATATCTAGTACAGGAAGTATAGCCAAAGGCCTATGCTGAGGAAGAAGAAGGAAATCCCCAAGCCTCTTTTTGGATTCAGAGGCATCCTGACTTTCCCAGTGGAAATGCCCCTTAAGGTATGTAAAGTTTCCCCAAAAGAGAAATCCTCAGGCGGAGAAGCAGAGGGAATGGACTCCTCTGCATCTGAGTCCTCATAAGTAGGTATGGACAAATCCAGATCATTAGAAGAGTCAGAAGAAACAGAGTCCTGTTCAGAAGATTCATAGTCAAATTCAATCCTAGGTCTCTTGGAGGGGAGGGGGGTTAACTATCCCTGATTTGAGTAATTAAATCTTCAGCCATTTTGATCATTTGTTTTTTAGGCATAGAGGCCTGAACATGTGGCCTTGGCGTCGGTTTTTTAGACACAGATAGAGATTTAGGCCTTAGCACTGAAGTTGGAGTCAGTTTAATATGCAAGTCTGTAGGCCTGAATACACACTCAGAAGCCTGCTCAGCGGCAATGGACCCATCCAAGGTAGAGACATCCGAGGGTTCCATATGCGAAGCAACTCGCAGCATACCGGACTCCGAATGGGTCTCAGTAGAGGCCTGCGAATCAGAAGTAGCGGGTATCAGGGGCTGCGAAAGCACCTCACGTAGTACCGGCGAACTGGCGACTGGCTTAGGAGAAGCATCATCGGCAGTTTTGGACCTCAACGGCCTGTCTCTGTCTTTTTTTTTGCGTTTTTTCGGTATACAGGCAGTGGGATGGCTAGCCGATGTCATTTCTGGATAATTAAACCAAGAACCGAAATATTTTGAAGCAAAAATGTACAGAGGACGGATAGTGTGCTGATTAAATAAAGCACAAAACCAACAGCAAGGTACGTCGTGGTCAGGGCCTAGGCAAGGAATACAGTACAAATTAAAATCCTTATGAGGTATTTGCTTCCCACAAGTAATACAATTATTACCTTTTACTGACATCGGTAAGGAGCAAGAAAAAGATTCCCCAACGGGGTACTTAGCTTTAAGTTGAAGACTTCGGCCGAACAGTACTTGCAAACTGCTTCTGCTTCGGGCACCGCACGGCAAGAAAGATTGATGTAATGGCATCGGCTACTTGTTTTATACCCCTGATGACCTGACGTCATGGAAGAAGGGACAGCAACTGATGCAGGACCCAAGACTTTGTTAATCAGGCTGACTGAGGGCAACCTGCCAGCAGATTACCCAAATGTAATGACTGCAACAGTGAAACACTATGAACATCGGAGATAGGGACATAAGAAGAAACCTATCGGCCTGCAGCTGGGCAACAGAAAAATAAAATGGAGCAAGAGGGAGGGATCTAATACTGAAACTGTGAGGAGGAGGACAAGCACTGGTATGGTAAGATCTTACACAATTGTACTGTGTCCTTCCTTATTAGTGCTTGTAGTATTTTTTTTATACTTGATGTGACACTGCCAACCCAGCTATCGGGAATTTTGTAAATAATTCTATGTCATTTGTGAATATTGATATGATTTATACAGAACTGTAAGTTATGTACTGAGCTTCAAGAATGTAACCACAGCATACCCTGCTGGAACACAGAAGATTAGCTTACAAAACTTCAAGAAAATAAGTTGAAATCAAGTGCTTTACAATTGTGTTATAAAAGTTAGTTTTAATGCAGCAAGGAGACAGGCTGTCTAGAGCTAGAAGTTTTTTGTATGGTTTTGGAGAAAAGTAATTACCAAGTTTAAATTGTAAAAATGTTTTACTGTTTTACGACTTCTAAGATATGAGAAAACATCTTAGAGAGATGTATTAACACAGAGATGTTAAAATTCTGTTAAGTTTCTGTTTAGCCTGGGAACTGAATTCAGGTGACAGAGTGATGTCATCCAAGCTAACCCAGTAGGAAAATGTGATATTAATTTAAGAACTCTCTGTGAGACTGTGCATTTTGTATTTTGTCTTGGACCTACCAAGAATATCCAATCATCACATCTGCACTTGCCTTGCGTAAGATAGATTCATGGCATGGTATCTCTTTTAGTTGTAGATAGGAATACAGTAAAGATTAGTTTAGATGTTTTCTGTATTTATTTGAGACTGACCTGCAATTCTGTTTTAAATACTTTTGAACTGTGAAGTCACTGTGTTGAGTTACTGAGTATTGTCTTATTATTTTATTATTTATTACATATATTTAACCTATCTTTGTGGCTATTTGTGAGACATATTTAAGCTCTTAAGGTAACTGCATATGCACTTGGTGACACTGTACAGGCCACTCCTAAACAGCCTTGCTCTTGGTCAAAACTACCATTTGGATAATAGTGACATTACATAGTAGGATTGGACACCCTTTGTAAGGGCCTTATAGTAGCTAAGGGGTTGGTGGCACTGGAAACTACCTTATAGTCTGGGCATAAGTGGGCATAGCTAGTAAACCTGCGACAGCTTTCCCCAGGTGTATGCATGTGTCTGGATAGAAACTAAATCTCAAAGTGCATGTGTGTCAATTCCCTGAGCAGGACACACAGCATTGGTTGGACAGAGAAGGTGCTGGAGTTCTTGGCTTGGCCCCTCAGCTGAGATCTTAACTCTATAGCTGTGCCAGTGGGGAATCTTATTGGGGATCTGGAGAAAGAGGGAAAAACAGCCCCAGACTGACAGTGATCTATGTGTGCTCTTAAGGGAAATCGTACTTTACTGTGTGTGTACTTGTAATTCTCCCATTGTGTACATCCCTCACTGTTGCAGTGGTGAGGATTGAGGCTCCTTGATAACTGGGCTAGTACAGGGGCATCACACTTGGGACAATATAAAAGCTACAGGAAAGTATGGGAGGAAGGAAGAGAAGAAACCTTCACAAACCCATAAAGGACAGTCCTGGCAAATCCTGCTCTGGCCCTGGAAATAACATCCAACTTATAATGCTCTGTAAAAGTGTGGACAAAAGACGAAGTAGCAGCTTCCAAGATGGGTCTACTATCCAGACCCTTGAAAAAGACACCATAAAAGGCTACTGCCTTTGTAAAATGAGTATGAACAAACAGAAAAGCTGCTTGACAAACAACAAAAAGAAATGGACTTAAGAGATCCAGGAGCTGATTGTTTGCTTAAACAATGCCAAACCTGATTTCCTGGCATGAAATCAAACAAAAAGTTGCTCAATTTTCTGATGCATTTACTCTTACCCAAATAATACTTAAACTGTCAATATAAATCCAACTAAGGGCGTGGAATCTTCTCACTAGCAGATAGTAGAGAATGAAAAAAGGAGGGAAGATGAACAGACTAATTCAAGGACAAATCATTAACCACTCTGGGCATAAAAAGAGTAGTATGAACAAACAACTTGTCCTTGTGAAAAACATAAAAGGAGAAATTGCCATGAGAGCTTGGGAGTTCAGAAATTTTCTTTGCAGAAATAAGAGCCACCAGTTATACAGACTACCAAGTGCAATGTTGCAGGGGGTAAGAAATGCAAGGTTCATAGGTAGGTACTAGGCTATTGGCCCTAGGGCCTATACAAGCCTAGCCAAAAAGGTACCCTGGCTTTCGCCACCTATTCTTGTGCCCCTGTCAAGCAGAACCACAGAAGTGATCCCCGGGGTGAATCTCCTATTACTCATCCAATCATCAAGATTTTTCTTGAAGTGTGCTAATGAGGAGCTCTGTTTGACATAGTTAGGCAGTCTGTTCCAGAGTATGGGAAGTCTCTGGGACAGGAATCTATACCTCCAGCATGTTCTATTTATTGTGGTGACAAGGTTTAAGTCCCTAGAGCGTGTAGCTTGGAGGGATTGGGATTTCTTTAAGTGGAGCATGTCCAACAGCTCTGGATTTGACATAGCTTTGTATGTTAGGCAGAGATCATCTCTGAGTAGGCGATATGCGACCAAGTAAAGCTGGAGTTTTTTGAGTCGGTCTGCGTAAGGCATCTGTTTGAGGCCAGTAATGCTCTTTGTGAGGTATTTTTGCGGCCTTTCCAGTTGTTGTAGATGTCTTGTGAGCTACATACCAAAAGGGGCATTGCACTCTATAATGGGTCTAATGAGTGATGAGTAGAGGGGCACAATGACCTCTTTTTTTCTGGAGGAGAAACCTTTTGTGATGAGGTGTGCCACATAGAAGGATTTCCTGACCACTGTGGTGATGTGATTATCAAAGGAGAGAGTACTGTCCACCTGTGTCCCAAGGTCTCATCACACTTTCGGTGTTAAGTAGACTACTGCCTATGCAGTAGTTCATGGGTACAGAGCTTTTACCAAAGGGGATGACAATGCACTTTTTGGCATTGAGCTTGAGGCCATGGCTTTGACACCAGGCATCTGTCTCAGTGAGGCCCTTTCGTAGGATGTCCACATCGTTAGGAGTTTTGATTATGGCTGCATTTAGTTAGCCACAGATCTTCTGTGTTAGCCTGTACTTCAGAGAAGTAGATACCAAACAGGAGAGGACCCAGGACCAAACCCTGTGGTACTCCACTGGTCAATGGTCTGAAGTCTGATTTGGAGTCTGCTACTTTCACAGTGTGGGTTCTGTCAGTAAGCCAGTTGGGAACCCATCTTGTGACATAGGGATGTATACCTAGTTTAGTGAATTTATCTATAATTCCAGAGTGGGGGATGGTGTGGAATGCCTTGGCGAGATCTAGATAAGCTGTGTAAACTACTTTACCCTCATCTATGGCTTTGGTGACTGGTTCAAAGAAGTCTATCAGGTTTAGGAGACATGATCTGTCTTTTACAAACCCGAACTGTGTGGGGTCCAGAGTTTGGATATCTCCAATGTCTTTGTTTATGAGTTCCATGATAACACGATTCATGGCCTTGCAGACCAGGCTCGTCAGGCTAATGGGGCGGTAGTTCCAGGGGTCTGTTGTGCCCCGCTCTTTGTGAAGTGGGATAACCATCGCGGTGCGCCATTCAATGGGGACAAAGCCTGAGGTGAGGCTATGATTGAACATGGTACTTAGGTGGGCTGCCAGCTCATTCTGTAGTTCATGTAGAAGGCAGCCTGGGATGTTGTCAGATCCCATGGATGCTGTGTTTCTGGCTTTTGACAGTGAGGTTTTCTACCTGTGCAGCCGTGATTGCAGGAACTTTGCATTCTTCCGGTATAAAGATGGGCCCTTTAGGGGGTGAGAGGGGGGTAAAGTTAGCACTGATCCTATCTGCCAGGATGTTGGCAATATCAGTTGGTTCTGCATATTTAGTGTCATTGTGCTGTAACTCAGAGCAGATCTGAGTGTTGCCACTGAGATTCTTGACATAGCTATAGAATGCTTTGTGGTTGGCTTTAGAATCAGTGGCGATTTTGTTTTCATAACTAGCTTTGGAGGATTTTATGAGGGATCTCAGCTTCTTACTGAGGCTGACCAAGGAGTTCCTCCAATGGTGGGATTTTACTCTTTTTTGCAACAGTTTCTTTCTTCTGTTATAGAGTTTGTTTATAGCAGAAGACCACCAGATTGGCTTCCTTTTTTTGGAGGATAGCATTATGGTTCTGTTAGGGATAGCATGGTTCATGCACTCATGTAACTGCTTATAAAGTACATTTGTGTAGGATTCAGCAGTCATACCTCTATTTTCCATCTGCATGGGTGTCTTGAAGTTCGCCACTTCTGTCTTAAGAAGTGTGAAGCTGGCTTTGGAGAAATTTTTTATGGTTGTTTTCCTAATGGGGGTGGGAGCGAGATGTGGATGCCTAGGGTGATTAGCTTGTGGTCAGAGCTGACCTCTGGTGTGGAACACCGGTTGCCTATATTGGTGATGACCAGGTCTAGGATATTGCTGCCCCTAATGGGGGTGTGGATAAGTTGATCCAAGGTGTTGGAATTGATTTCCAGAAAACGTTGAGCAAAAGAGTTGGTACATGAGTAGTTTTCCCAGTTAATTAGTGGGGTAGTTGAAATCACCCATTATTAGTTGTACCTTAATATTTTCCAGTGTATCAAGAAAAGAGGAGTGGGAATCCTGGGGCATGATGGGGGGGGGGGGTCCTGTAGCAAGCTACAATCTGGATTGCGGTTTTGCCCACAGTTAGTTGAACATTACGCTGAGCAACTAGCTTGGAGTTGTGGATATCCTTAATGAATATGGACATGCCTCCACCTTTAGTGTTTCGGTCCGGGTTTGGTGGCCGAAAGGTGTGGTATGAATTATAGCCTGGTAATGCAGGGGTGCTTTCTGGAGCTTTGAACCAGGTCTCTATCACTGCACAGATGTCAATGTTCTCCATTTTAATGAGTGCATTTAGAGGTTTAGACTTTTAGCATTGAGTAGCATTACTCTCACATTTTGCTTGCTTGTACTTGTTACGGTGGTGAATTTGTCATTTGAACCTTGCCTAAAAAAGGCACTATAGGGGTGGCAAGAGCCTTGCCAGTATCTGGAATCCCAAGGGTGACAGGTGCAGGCAATCTCTGGCAAAGCAGTGTGGTCTGTTGATCATGATATCCCAGGCAGACAGATACTGGATTCCCTTAGAATGACACCAGAAGCTTAGCCAATTGTTAAAGTCAATCATTTTGTCCTTGTACTGTGGTATCATTCATGATGCTACTCAGGGCTAGGGTCATACATGCCTGGGCTACAAGATCAGAGAGCTCCTCCATGTCTCTTTTCATGTAGTCCAGGGAGGTACGTCTCAGGTTATTCACACCAACATAGTTAACTGGGGGGGCTCAGGAGCTCACAAACAGTCCTGGACACAGCAAATCCATATCTGGACAAGACCTGCCACAGGAAAGGGGGGAAGCAAGCTTAGAATTTTTTTTTCAGTAAAGTGGAAATAGAGAAAGCTGGAACAGAAGTTAATTCAATGTTAAGAATATGAGTGGGTTTGCCTTCCCAAATGTTCTCTATTATACTGAATGAACTAAAAACACTAGACTGGGAGGAGTGTCACAGATCAAATATACAGTATGGTCGGGCAACTGCAAAGCCACCAAGTATAAGAACACCACAACACTGGGGGGGGGGGATTACAGTTCCTGGCTGTAGCCACTAAATGAAAGTTTTAAACCGATCAAGGAGCAAGCAGACTCTAGAGAATGCTTTTAACTGTAAACAGACAATTATAGTAATGCACACTATTACAGTTCCTAGCTGTAGAACACAGAAACCTCAAAAAATCAAAAATGCACAGAAAAGCTCGGATAGAGCACTCACAAACAGAAAATACAACTCTCAGTATGAAAAAGCAGTTTAGTTAAGTAACTCAGTAAACATGCAATTGGAGTAATGAAAGAGTATCTAGCAATGAAAAATACAGTTAAAACAGTATAAAACAGTACATACATGCAGTGAAACAAAAAAAAAAGCTTTACAACAGTGCAAAATGTAGTAGATCAACTGTATAGCACAATTATTAGTGTTTCAGACGTGTAGTTCAGTGAAATAAGTTCCAGAAATAACTTATCTTGCTCTTGGAATATTAAGGAATTTCCGCTAAGTTTCAGTAATGAAATACAATCCACAGCCCGATAAATACAAGCTCAGAGGGCTGAGTCCATTTTTTTTAAGAATAAAATTAAGGTCTCAAAGAACAGTAACAGATTTTCTTGGGGTCTGATATGAAAAATGTCTTTTAGGAATTCTTCATCTTCAAAACTAAAATCTAAATATGGACTCTCAAACAGAAGCTGCTGACAAAAGAATACACCAAACCAGTATTGAGCAAATCACACACATAAGAAAGGACCATAGGGACCTCCAAAAAAGGAGACTTAGCCATTCTTAAGACACCAAGTAGACCAAAACAGTTTGACAGTTACATAACTTAATTCACAATTACTTACTCATGCTAATTCTGCATAATTAGAGCTGGAACCCAAACTGACGTAACCACCTACTGCCCACCCATTAATATTAATGCCATAAATATGTCTGTGCAGGTTTAGCCTTTCTCATCCAGAGGAAAACTTTTAAACTATATTTCTTTTTAAATGTGCAAAACAAACTTTTAGTTTTACAAGAAAAAGTGTTTGTATGCATAAAGATGTATGCAAAGTATGCAAACACATTTTGATGTGAAAACAAAAGTTTGTTTCACAGACTTAAACTTGATCCTTAAAGTAGTGGGTATCTAACCTCAGAATAAGTTTTAAAAAAAAAGAAGTTAATGAAATACAACACACTCCTTTGTTGCTACTGCCCTCATATACATGACATAAAAAAGGTGATTTCTTGCAGCTGATGCAGCCAGCAAGTCAATCAAATGTTTAGTAGTTGCACTGCTGATGGCAGTCAGAGTACATTTATATAATTCATGGTGATGAATGGGATGGAACAAACCACGTTACTTACTTATTTTTTTAATGAATTTACTGACACAATCATCTGTTTAGTGAGCTTGAGTTGATTATGCCTCACTAAAACATTCTACTGCTTGCATGAATGATAGGGAAGCTGTAGCATTAATGGGCCCCCCAGGTAGCATCGGGCCCTAATTGGTGCCTAGATCCAACTCTGCCAACCACACCAGCAGTTATACCAACTTAAGAAAAGCAATCAGGGCAGTGTAACTGCTCACATCCACGTGTTTCAGTTCTTGAGAGCTGCCTCCAAAGTGACTGCCCTTGTGAATATTTTTAGGTTGCAACAAACATCTGTTAAACCAACTTACAAATGATGGTGGCATTACTGCTTGCATATGTCTCCCTCATCTTTACTCTTGTGAATATTTCTGAGGCTGTATTTGTTATTGTGCTAAGAAGGAAGTCCCCTTTTCTAGACTCATTCACATATCAGAAATCAGATGAGGTATCGCATAGTGTTGGTACCAGTTTAGAAACTAACTGGTTAACAGCATACTGCAGTCTGACAGACGAGTTACCTTAGGCTATCCTAAAAATTTAAATCAACACAGTTAAAAAGTTTTAACCCCACACAGCAGTCAATTATTTAAAATAGGCGCACAGGGATGTTTTACATTAACATACATAAAAATACAAAACCGTAAAAGGAAACTGTAGCACAGAATTACCCTACAGAGAAACTTAAATTAATTTTAGCATAAACATAAGTGAGGCAACACAGGGTCAATCAAAAGGTATTAATTTAATAGAATGTATAGCAAGACTGATGAAAATAATTGCTTACTTGAGTGACTGAAACTAATTGACAGGTAAGCAGAATAAAATCACATTTTTTTTTTATTTTTAGTTAAATTAACACCCATCTTAAAGAACTACAGCCAAAAAGCATGTCCATATCATTGCTCTCTTTGCAAAGCAAGCTTGGGTGTTCGCCTTCCCCTGTTCAAGATTACCTTGCAATTTTTCCTTTGTGGTGAAGGGACATTGTTATCTTGACTTTCAGATAGACTTTATAATATCAAAACTAACTTTTAAATATGGTAGACTGCATAAACTGTGTAGACATCTGTATCACAAAATGTATCTTTGAAATCACATTGCTGTGATTATAAAAAAACATACCACACTGCACAGTAATTTTACATAATAAAAAAGTAAAATAAAAGTTGCCACATGCTTTGTTTCAAATCTGTTGCTGTTTGAACATAATATAATGACATTTAGTATTTATTGCGATATTAAAAGAAATTGTTTTAAACACAAAATATATTATGCATATTGACGAGATTTTATCCAAATTACACATAAACCTAAACAAAAAATTATATAAAATAAAAACTGATTAATTCAGCTGATCAAGGGTGTAACCAGGCATACTCTTTGAACTGTACAGCATAACTTAGGGACACGATTACTTTTTAGGTCATAATGGATCTACAAACCACTTAAATTAAAACTGGAAACCGGTACATAACAGTATGTTTAATATAAGAAACAGCTGAAAACAATGCATACATTTTAAGTGCTTCAGGGCAACATTTTAAGAAATCTGTCCATCTTTCTAGAGTCTCAGAGGGCAAAACAGAATTTTCTCGCTACATCTGTGCAACAGATGGCTCAATAAATGGCCAGATTCTAAAAGAGTTGCTTCTCAGTGCCAAGTCTACCTTGATTCGGAAAGACCTGCTGTCAGTGTAAGTGACTAACTTTGGTGTAAGACCTGTCTGCACACAGATTGCAAAAGACCTGCTCAGAGTGTAAATGTGGTCACTTAGACGGAGAGCAAGTCTTTTGGAAGTGGGCCCATAAAATATACTTTAATGTTCGCTCTTGTCAGGAAGGCCACCTGTAGTTCTGTACAGGTCAGTTGTTGTGAAGACTTTAATTACCCCCATCTTTACTTTTAGTTTATAAAATTAGGCTGATAAATCAGAAAAGGTATATGTATGTAGTTAATCAAAAATACTGTAATGCAAAAATAAAACTAAGTAGGATTCTACATTTCTGTAAATTATAATGCGAGACTGACCGGATTTATTCATAACCCCAACTTATGTATAATTACCTAAACAAGTAACGTCTCTGAGCTCAGTGCTTTCACGAAACAAATTTCAGGCTTCTTTTGTTTGCAGCATACAAAAAACACCTTAATATACACATCAGTCGCATCTGACTTCGAAAGTTTTCTTCTGGCTTGGAATTTGAGAAAGATACAAAAATTAACTCATTGTGATCATTGTACATCTAAGACGGAGAGGAAGGAGTAAGCATATTTAATAATACATAAACATCAAATGTAGACCACCACAATTATCCAACTTTGAAAACTGTTCTAGCCAAGTGAGAAAAAACAGTTTCTTGTGCATATTTGTGTGTTGTTAGTCCATCTCCTTACGTCATCGGCCAACTTGTACCTAGATAGAACTTTGCTTGATTAGGTTTTGCTTCAGCAGGTACCTCATTTCTTAGGCTCTAAACTATAACAACTATAATACAAAAAATACATTACCAATTTTAGAAAAGTAATAGACTTTGGGTTGTCCAGAGTACAAATATATGCTCAGGGATCATAAGGCAAACATATTTTGGATTAATGCCTCAAAAACTGTGCGCGTGTGGTAATACTTGTACGATGCACATTACCTTGTGCCTACTGCTCCACTTATACATACATGTTTATTTTTTATCCCATGATTTGTCAACTACTTTTAAGTGCTGCTTCCCTTTTTACTATTTTTAGGATTTTGTAGGGAGAAAACTCATGTACAAACAATATAACTGATACACACAAAGAAGCCTAAAAATACAAAAGTGGGAGCTGTGAAAAATCCACAGCCCTAGTGTCACATATAGTATCTTCATCATCATTGCAGCTGTCGGCCGGTACAGATCTGCCTTGAAAGGCTACAGTGACAACCATAAAGCATATGTGAAGCCCAGCTTTGGGACAAGGATTCTCTGTTCTGAAATGCAGGCTGTGGCAGAGTTCTCTACAGTAATGACTAAGAGAAACACAAAAAAAATGCATCTATTCTTAGATCAGAGCGGCTGAAGAAATCTGTGGCGGTATCAAAGTTTCATAAAACTTTACATTAATCAAAAAAGACTGCAAATCTGGTTAACATGAATTGTCAATACACACTATTTGGAAAATAATGGGGAATATTCAATTTATGAGATAAAATAAACTACTGGTTTGAAACAAAGCATAAAAGAACAGCTGTGTTTTGCCTTGAAACAGTGTGTAAACTGGTAAAACACTTTATTCAAGTCTCGGTAAGAGTACCACAAGGATCCATTCTTGGACCCCTCCTCTAACATATTCATTAATGACCTACACAGTCAGTAAACATGCCACCATTGTGCAGTATGCAAATGACTCAACTATGCACAGCTAAAAGCCTTGAAAAGCTACAAAAGCTAACACAAGAATCTCTAGTGTCCATTGAAGCCTGGCTCCCTAACTCCCAAAACCCCAAAAATCTAAAGTATTCTATTTACCCCCAAACATCTCTCTAAACAAAAAACTATCTTCACTGTAATCTCTTGAAACAGCACAAAATACTACTAGTATCTGATACTATCACCACTGACAACTAAAATATGACCCCTGTATAAAAGTAGTTAAACATCAGAAGCTAGGCTCTCTGTATATGATAGCTCCTTGTATATGATAGCTCCTTTATTGACGACACATTACCACAACCTTCCTGCCCCTCCTGTATGCATCTCCAGTACTGACTAACCTTAAGCATCACAATCCAACCTTGTTTGGCAATGTTGTTATAAAGTTGCAACATCAGACACCAATTCAGCTTATAAAGCACTTCCTTGGCTAAAACTATCCCCTACTTATCCTTCACACAGCTACTAAACCACACACAACTCATCTACAATCCTGAGCAATATTCTTCACCTTACTCTCCCAATAGACAGCTTTGCTACACTAATGCACTACTACTCCATATAATCCCAGTCTAATAATTCAGAAGGTGACTATGTAGTTCTCCTGTGTAGACTACAGAACTCTCTGGTCCTACAACTCAGACAAAATGACAACAAACTTTTCAAAATTAAACTCAGACAACACTTACTGGATACATGGCTCTGCTCTTGTTCCAAACCAGATTAACCCTACTCATCACCTACATCACCTTTCTATATAGTTTTTCCTTCTTCTTCTTTCCTCCTCACTCTCATGTTACTTTATGAAACTGTTAAAAAATAGTGTGGAGTAGAGAAAGGAGAAAGAATGGAAACATGCCTGATGTATGCTAAATGAAATAGTTTCAATATAATACCATAACTTACTGCATAAAACATTTTAACTGTTCTACTTGATGTGTATTCACATTCTTGGCTGAGCCTGAAATTGGTCCAGTGCTCTAAATCAGTTAATAAATCGTATAAATAAATAAATAAGAGGAAAGTAACTGCCTGAGCTGCAGAACACCTACTGTCACTCCTAATACACATATTAACAAATGCACAGCAGACATGCTAGAAATTAACAAGGATATAATCACAGAAAGCTTTAGGTGAGGTCTTTCCCTTTTAGAAGCTCCCAAATTAGACTCTCCAAAAGATGATGACTTAGCATGATTCTGAAGTGTAAACACTAACTTCTATCTCCAAAGACAACTGCCAGATGTGGGAAAGTTCATGAAAACAATGAAGGAAACTGGACAGTTTGCAATTGGGCAACATGCGAATTGCAGAGTTGTGTTCTCATCAAATCAAGAATTGGATATTTTTGCTTAGTCAGCTTTTTGTAAGATTTACAGCGTTAACGAATTTATGAAACACTTATGTTATAGGGGTGAGGGTGAGCGGCCCTCTTTTCCTCATATGAAATTTAATGTGAATATTAAACATTTTTTTTTTTGCATTCAACAGTATGGTCAATCTTATTTTTTTTTTGGTCATCTACACAAGTACCAAAGAAAACTCCTCCTAAGTCCATCCAAAGTGCCCCCTTTTTCTAGGTCTTCCAAAAGCCATAAAAATGTTCTTTAAAGTTTAAGTTTGTACAGAAAGTTAAAACACGTGTGTACTCCAAAATGTGCCATGCTAATAAAACCTCACTCTACCTTTTAACAGCTTTATGAGTGCAAGAAGCAACCAGACCTAAATCTGACATCATAACAGACCTGTATTTCCTGTTGAAAGGATTGCACAAAATGAATGTCAGAATTTATTTTTATTTTACCTTCTGAAATTCAGGAAAACTGATCGAAAATACAACTTGATATGGTGATTCACATGAAATATGAATGTGTTTTTTCTATTAAAAAAATTTACAACATATTCCAATGTTCACGTCTGCCTCAGAATGGCTTTTCTGAGTTCAAATTAAAGCCCCATTGTAAGACATGCACAATTTGCACATATACTGTGTCTTTCGGCTTTTCCCGGTTTGGGGTCGCCACAGCGGAACTCCGGTCCGCTGATTGGCAGTTTATTTTTACGTGCCGAGTTGCCAGCCCTGACACACAACCTTCAACGAAGGTACGCCCATTCACGCATGTCTCCACACAGAAGATGCTCTAGCTGAGAGTCGAACCAGACAGCGTCTTGCTGTGAGGCGACAACTCTACCGCAGCATCACCAACGCGGATTATGAAATAAAAAAAATACAATAAAATACGTTGCCTATTATGTGCAATCCTCCCGTTCTGGAAAGGAAGTAGAGCAATAATAGTGATACAGTTTTGGTTGCTGCAAACAGAACAGTAGTTAAGCAGTTTCCTTTTTTTTTTAAAAAAAACTTGTTAGCACAAGCTGGTGTATATGCCCTAGTTTCAGCTGTCAATCCAAGCCGAAGCTACTGGAAGACCACAAGGTAGCATCAACAGAGCATCTAGCACCTACAACACAAATTACGTAGACTCTCCAAGACGGTCTTTCACCCAAGCGCATGCTTTAGAAGACAGCACATCTATACTCTATTACAGAATTAAAATAATTAAGGCATTACGAATCTTACTTCTAAATTTCGCATTTTGTAGATTGTGATTTTATTGTAAATGCTCTGGAAAATGTTCATCTCTTGGACAAAACAGGACATAGCTGTTAACAAAACTGAAATTATAAAACATCTGAAACAGATTTAGATCTATTGTTTGGACAATGCACACAGCATATCATGCAAGCCTAGGTTTAAGTTTTTAACCTGTACCTGTATAACATGTGCCTAAGCAAATATACTAAGCAACAGTTCCTAGTCATATTTACACAAAAGAGAAAGCTTGCCTTAGTTTAAAAATAGCATTTCAGTAACTTGTAACTGCTACAAGGCATTTCCTCAATGACTAGTCGCATAGTTTAAAATTTTTTTTTTATTATTATTAAAAAAGTACACTCATCAGGAATGGTGTCTGTTTTAGAGTAAGCAATCCAAAGCGACACTAATAAAAAAACATAGAATGGCAATGAATAATACAGTGTCGCACACACTTCCCATTAAAAATGAAGCACAAAACATGTCAGAATTTGATTCAAAATGGTACAAATGATAAATACTACTGAAAGATGTTCGAAGAATGGCTGAGGTAAAATTCAATATACACTATTACACTTCTTCACCATACAACATTGAAACACTACCATCCTAACAAACAGGTAATGTACTACTAGTAACTTGTGACAGCAGACTCCAACTGGCAATGTAAAATGAGCAATTTAGAGGAAGTTTGCACGTGTGACAAAACTGTGTGTGATTCACGACTATAGATGCAAATACAACATGCACCGCAAGGTTTTCAAGCTGAATGCAAAGTACCGTGAGCACTTCCACAGCATCATGAACACTACAGAAATATAACTAACAAAATAACAATCGACCTTTGGCACTCCTGCAATCAGACCAGATGACTGTACTACAACAAATGCATTCTAACGAGCAAAACAGAAACCAGGGCCAGCAGACATTTCTGTTTACCCTTTTGAAAGTGTGAAAATGTAGTTTCCTGCTTTAATTACAAGCATGAAGCAATTTAGCAGAAATACTGTGTAAAGAAATGCGTATATTCTCTTAAATTCTGAGGTTAGCTACGGACCTGTCTTAGCTAGGCTTCACCACATTATATTACTGGCTCCACTGCCAAGTGAAATGAAAAAAAGTAATATAAAAAAGAAAGTAGCAATCCCCAGTTACGTCAAAACTGGAACTTAACAGTGTACAGTGATTTACAGGGGTTTTCCTGTTTTAACATGTACACATATGATGTAGAACAAGTTTACAGATTAAGCTCTTTAATTGTCGCTGTGAATACATTTTTCTATAGTACTTTATATGTACCATCACCAAAACTACTAAGGCATACAATTTTCATTTTTGGGGGCATCAACCATATTAGTGACCAAATAAAACTGATCTAAAAGATATCCACCAAAAGAAAAAAAAACAAAGAATCCCATTCATGGTCATCTGTCACAACGTACCTTGACAACAGTTGGAACTTCAGCATTCTATTATGTGGACTGCAGTGTAATGAAAAGCATGAAGAATATTCATTTACAAGTTCTTTTCTTTGAAACCTGTAAACCCCCAATGCGCTTAAGTCATGAAGCTCTGGATCAATGGAAGAATTAAAATGTACTTTAATACCTTCTTTATTTGACTGATGCTCAGCTTTTATTGATTTGGTGAACAAGGTCAATTGTTGCAAATGAAAATGAAAGGCCAAGTTAATTAACTACATAAAGTAGTTATTGAAGGAATTTAGCTAGAACATTCCCTAGGTTTTGTAGGACTGCAAATCAGCCACTCTTCAGTGACAAAACAACAGAAGCAGAAAACAACTCAATGTGTGCATAACTCCTCCTGTGTGCATTATCCCAGGTGAGGGGTTAACAGGATAGTTTTCACAATGGCAAAATAAGAACTACTAGAATATTATTTCCCTGACAGGTTCTTTCAGCAGGTGACACAACAGGGGTAGTTGTTCAGTGCCCAGACTACAACAGGTAGTTGCCAAGCCTTTCCAGTTTTGCTAGACTTGCAGAAATTTAGTGTAAATATAAAAGGATTTACAAAGCTTGGGAAGAATAGATGGAAATGAAAGGTGAGAGAGGAGGAGAAACATGAAAAGGGTGCACGCCACAAGAGGCAAGCTTGATTTTTAGTTTTGAAAAGCAGAGCAGATAAAGTACTCCATATCAGTGCAAGGGAGAGAAAAATGTGATTGACTTTATTCCACTAAGACAGAGTAGCAGTGAATATCAGATACTGAGATAGTCTTCACACTCCCCCCCCCCTCCCCAGTCTAAATCTGACTGTCAAGAAAGTGCCATTGAGTAAAGTATTTACTTGTAACAGATCTTCATGGAAAGGTCACCAACACTAATTCATAAAACCTGGTGTTTACCACCCTCTATATTCTGTACCTGTTGGCAGGATTTTGCCAGCAGGCTGCAGAGGAATTACAGTCTCTAAGGAATTTGAAGACTGCATCTACATATCTCTGAGGCTCTAATACAGACCCTTCAGAAGAAGCCCACCATAAGAAAATAAAAGAAAGCACAATGATATACATCCAAAGGCCTTTAGGTAGTACTTTGCTGTAAAAGCATACTGCTGGAAAGAGTGTCATCACATTCTGAATTTCAAACTTTTTGGGGGGGGGGGGGCCTTCCATTTGTGTAGAGTTTATAATGGTCCAGGAATGATGTCCTGTAATTTATTATCAGTTCCCTATTAAGTAAGCAAACTCTTAATATAGCAAAACCTGTTTAATTGACAGCTAAATGTCGAGACGGCAAAATCCCAAAGACACAGAACAGCGATCTTTTTCCCCAGGGAAAAAAATCACTAGGCCGTTTTCGTGACTTTGCCATTTCCTCCACTGTGGTGCGATCTTGGAGTTGGCATATTTAAGTTGGGATAGTGTGATTTTGTGTTTTCGGTTTTTTTTTTTTTGGGTCGATTATACAGCGTTTGCTATTTTAAGCATTCGCTGTTATAATATAGACCCTTTATTATCTCCATGGACTGCATCACAGAAGTCGTCAGACTGATGCTTTACAATTGTTTTACCAGCAATCGTCCAGAAGAGGAAAAATGACAAATGATGTGAAGGATGCCTCCTGACAATACATGCAATCTAACAGCCCCCACTTGTAATCTTTCCCAGCTGTTCTTAAAAAAGAACTATTTTACTACTACATTCCCTTCCTGAACTATAAAAAAAAAATTAACTACTGGTTTGTTAAATCATGACATACTCCAAGTCAGTCAGTCTCATTGGCTCTACAATTGAGCCAAAGAAAGACAGGAAATTTGATCAGTATGGGGTCAAAATTGATCAGATGCATCACTAGACCATGAAATTGGAGTGCTCTGCCAAATGCAGAGAGGCTGAACGTTATGGGTAACACTATAAAGATGAAAACAATGCATTGATTAGCTGTTTGAAATCTGTGGTATTATTCATGGAAAGGTCTTAAAGCGGTGTATAACTACGTTCATTTGTTTAGAGAGTTGTGATGTAAAATCCCTCTTCTATGTACAGCAGTACTGTTTTCAGTGTTACAATCCTAATTTTTTAATTTCTAGAAATGTGTTCAGGTATATGTTCAAGACTGGCAGAATATCCTACTTATCTACTGAATTGTCAGAAAAGTCAGAGCTCTTTTGGCCAGAGTACTAGAGTAATTCACACTTTCTTATAGGTTCATAGGTCGTTACACATCAGAGTTAGTAGAGACAGTTGGCCATTTACAGCAGGCCTCCTCTATGGCACCATGACAAAAATGTTAATTTATGCATCAGGAGCTAAGCAAACCTGCTCTTCTTTGATCCTGGCTGTGTCATGGTAACCCCCTCCATGTACTGCTGACTTCTACAAAATTCCAACCTTACACTTTTTAGGCACGTAAAAAAAAGGGCTTTTTTTCTGTACACTCACCAGCCTACCATTCACCCTTCACACCACCACTGTGGACATGTTAATACAGCAAAACTATCAAGCAGACTGCCTCTTATCCGGTCTTGCTGGGACAGGACCTTACGGTGGATCAACGAATGGCTGGTTAATCAGAAAATGCATACAAAACAGCATTTATAGGTTATAAATCAGCTAGAACAACAGGATTTGTGTTAGTATGCATTTTCTAAAGAATATGAAGCCTAAAACTCAAATGTCTGTCATTATTTACCCTAGAGGAGGCAGAAGTGTTGTCCTTCTCTGTTGTCTTTTGGCCAAAATATCAGAGTAATCCACACTTTCTTATAGGTTCATAGGTTGTTTCTAGGCTAACAACCACTATGTCCTTTCTAAGCTGAGCCATGCATCCCAACTCAATAGGGTCTCAGAGAAGCTTAAGGCATCTATAGGTTCATAGGTTGCTACTAGGCTATCAAATGCTAGGGCTTTTATATCCTTGCTGTTCACAGGTTCTTACCATGCATGTCCAGCAACCATGGCTCCATGTCAAAATACAAACTGGCTAGTGGCATAAACTTCATGGGGCAAGATGAGAGGGAGAAAAATGTAGAAGACAACCCTGTAGTTATTATTAAGATCCTGTGTTTCCTTAGGTACCTCATAAAGCCTGCCTGCTCTCTTGCGTAATGAGGAAGAATACCTGGATTTGACTGCTTGCTTTCAAAACATCATTAAAGGTGATATGTTGAATGGAATGGACTTGTCCCTTTTGAGACTTACAGTCAACACATCTTCATATATTTTCTGGGAGTAGAGGGATCATTAGATAGCCAGTTAAAGATGAGTGATATGTAAATAACCTATCTTTGCAAATGTAATATCTTGGGGGGGGGGGGGGGGGTGAAGACAGGAAAGCCATTCTCATCCACATGATCTGACTTTATTAGTTGTGAAAATTCAGTAAGTGACATGCAAAAATACTCCTTTTCATTATAAAATAAAGAGGGGTTTCGTTATTTTTTAATACCCCGTGGGACCTCGACTGATAATGGCAAATGCCTGCAACTTCCCGTTTTATGTCTATACATTGGTCTGGAAGGCTGATGAACATAGGTCCCCAGTGCTTTCTGCCTCTTTCCTGCAAATTATTAAAATACTTCTTGGTTAACAATTTATATTCAAAAGGAAAGTAGATAAAACAGGACTATGTGAGGAAGTGGTCTTTTCAGGCTTGCTAGTTGTTGCTGAAGTACCTACCAAGGGGAGAAAACGCTGAGAGAAGAAAAGCAGCCACTTTTTTGATTTTAAGTATTTTCTTCAGATTTTTTGTTGAGTTTTACTGCTTTGCCGCCTACTTTTGGCATTTTCTGGCTTGCTAAAGTTTATATCTGTAACAGTAACAGTACTTGGAACACATCTAGAGCCTGTTTACTGCATTTCCTGTGTTGCACTTAAGTTAAAATGTTTTTTTCGCTAAAAACTGCATTTTACCTGATTTTGGCCTAGCACTCAAGTGTGGGGTCATTTATTGCACTGTTGTGATTATTTTGCTGCTTGTGTATCTCTGCTACCTTTAAACTACAACAAAAAGAAAAAAAAAATCTTGCTTTTTTCCCACTTTCTGAAAATTAAAGTTCAGTTACAGATTTGCTGTTCTGAACTGTTTGGAAGTTTCTAGAAGGCCAGTGCTTGCTTGGGCTAAAGGGAAGTCTCTGTGTTCACCAGTGGGAGTGGTTAACACTGGTAACAGCCTGCCTGTCCCTGGAGGAGTGGTTATTACCTAGAAGCTGTAGTTTTATTGGCCATTTTGGGTCAATTCTAAACTCCTTGATCTGTCTCTCTTAAAACCCTACAACTCTCTTTTTGCGCGGTTTTGCGCACTGAGCAGCGCCGCCTAAACAGGTTTAAAGTATTCCAGGCTCCACAAAGTCTGCTCTTCACATTTTCCCTTAGAACTGTTCAAACTCTCAAAGCAATCACTCTATTCTCTTTCTAAAGCCCTTCACTTGCTCAGCTCTTATAAGGAAACACTAACTACTAAAGCACTACACCCTCCTTGACTTCTCATAAGTATTAGGCTCCCGATTGGTCCTTCCTGATCAAGTGAAAAATCAGTTCCCTTCCCTAATCTGATCAGTAAAAAAACAGTTCCCTATACTAATCTGGTATGTCCAAGGGTCAGTTTCAAGGTTACTCTCCAGTCCACCTGGTGAATCTGGGAATTTTGAGGCAATGTTACAATTGCCTTATGTACACAGACAACCCTCTCCTCCTTCCAACAAACTCTAATACATATGAGAGATGCAGTTACACAGCCAAACTGGAGGCAGAGTTCTCTCAACCCAAGACTGGCACAGTCAGTCAGGAGGAAAAGGTAACCACCCACACCACAAATCCAGTCTCACACAGATATTGCATCTGCATACCCAACACATAAAACACACAAAAACATACTCGGAGGCTCTAAATAAAAATCTGCCTAAACAACAAAGACCTCCTAAGCAGATATCCAAGCAACAGCTACCCCTCAACAATACCCATGAGTCACATATCTCACAAAATCAGTGTGCCTCACAGTCACAGCCCTTAAGGCCAAACAACACACCAAATACACTTGTTATAGGGGACTCTATTGTCCGGCACACAAACGTCCTGCTCACCAGACTGAACAAGGAGAAGGTCACTGTAAGCTGCCTGTCGGGTGCCAGGATCCGCCACATAATGCAAGCACTCAGGTCACTCCAAAGCAAGTACAAGTATGACACAGTCATTGTCCATGCTGGTGTGAATGACCTGAGACGTACCTCCCTGGACTACATGAAAAGAGACATAGAGGAGCTCTCTAACCATGTAGCCCAGGCTGGTATGACCCTGACCTTGAGTAGCATCTTGCCCTCACCAAGAATGATGCCACAGTATAAAGACAAAATGATCAGTTTCAACAATTGGCTAAAGTATTGGTGTCATTCAAAGGGGATCCAGTGTCTGTCAGCCTGGGATGACATGCTCGACAAGCCACGTTGCTTCGCTAGGGACGGCTTGCACCTGTCACCCTTAGGCTGTCGTATACTGGCCAAGGCTCTTGCCACCCCCCATAGTGCCTTTTTTAGGCAAGGCTCAAAGGACAAACCCACCTCCATAGACAACCCAAGGATAAAAAAACTAAAGGTAATGCTACTCAATGCCAGAAGTCTAAACCTCAAGATGCACACACTCGAGGCTCTCCTCAGTATGGAGAAAATCGATGTCTGTGCAGTAACAGAAACCTGGTTCAAGGCTCCTGAGAGCACCCCAGCACTACCATGTTATAACTCATACCATGCGTTTCGGCCCCAAAACTCGGACCAAAGCACAAAAGGAGGGGGAGTATCTATATTCATCAAAGATACCTATACCTCCAGGTTAGTGGCACTGCACGAAGCATCGGAAACCATCCATGTGCAACTAACAGCGGGCAAAACTGCCTTTCAGTTTGTAGCCTGCTACAGAACACCCTCCCTATTACAGGAACCCCACTTGGCATTCCTGAGAACACTGGAGAATATGAAGGTCTCTCCAAACACTATGTTATTGGGTGACTTCAACTACCCAAACATTGACTGGGAAAACTACTCAAGCCCAAACACCCTCGCCCAACGGTTCCTTGAATTTATAAAATCTAACGCAATGGAATAACTGATCACCACTCCCACAAGAGGGAACAACATATTGGACCTGGTCATCACCAACATGGGGACTCTATGTTCCACACCAGAGGTAAACCCCTCATTGGTAAGATCAGACCATAAACAAATTTCCCTGGACATCCATATCCCGTCCCCACCCCCAGCCAAGGAAATCACTGTAAAGAATTTCTCAAAAACAAACTTTGCACTTCTCAAGACTGAGGTAGAATCCTTCAAAGCCCCTGGGCCAGAGGATAATACAGCCCAATCCGCAGAATCCTTTACAAATGCATTTTATGAGCACCTGCAGGAATGCATGGATCGTGCTATCCCAAATAAAACCAAGACTCACTCCTCCAAAAACAGGAGACCGGTCTGGTGGACCCCAGCCATAAATAAGCTATACAACAGAAGGTGGAAGCTACCACATGACACAGCAAAATCCCAAAAAGAGAAGGCATCTCTGATCAGTATTAGCAAGAAACTTCGATCCCTCATAAAATCATCAAAGGCCAGTTTCGAAAGAAAAATTGCCCTAGACACTAAAGATAATCACAAGGCCTTCTTTAGTTATGTCAGGAACATGGGCGGAAACTCCCAGATATGCTCTGAATTGTTGCATAACGGTACAAAATATACCAAACCTACATAGCCAACATCCTGGCAGACAGATTCAGCGCAAACGTCCCCCCCCCTTCCCCCCCAAAGGAGCAAATGCCTATCCCAAATGAATGCAAACTCCCTGACATCACAGATGCACAGGTGAAAGCTGCCCTCTCCAAAGCAAAAAACACAGCATCTATGAGACCGGACGGTGTCCCAGGCTGTGTCTTACACGAGCTCCAAGAAGAACTGAACCCTCACATTAAGTCACTGTTCAAACTTAGCCTTACTACAGGATATGTACCCAAAGAATGGCATACAGCTACAGTGGTCACACTCCACAAAGGTGGTGCCACAACGGACCCTGGAAACTATTGCCCCATAAGCCTGACTAGTCTGGTCTGTAAAGATATGGAGCGTATTATCATGGAACTCAAACAAAGACATTGGGAGCCTCCAGACACTGGACCCTACCCAATTCGGCTTTAAGGGCAGATCTTGCCTCTTAAACCTAGTTGATTTCTTTGAAACAGTTACCAAAGCCATAGATAAGGGCAAGGTAGTCCACACAGCCTACCTGGACCTCGCAAAAGCCTTCGACACAATACCCCACTCGGGCATCATAAATAAGCTTACCAGCTTAAATATCAACCCCTATATCACAAGATGGGTTGCAAACTGGCACAGAGATAGAACCCACATGGTCAGAATCACAGGTGCCATGTCCGAATCCAAACCAGTTACAGGTGGCATCCCACAGGGCTCAGTTCTGGTACCTCTCTTGTTCGGTATATACTTCTCTGAGGTTCAGGCTAACACGGGGGGGATTATGGCTGACAAAGTTCGCAGATGACTGCAAACTGGGGGCCATAATCGAATCTCCAGCTGACACAAGCATCCTCCAAAAGGGTCTCACAGAGACGGATGCTAGTTGCCAGAGCCACGGCCTCAAGCTAAATGCTAAAAAGTGCATAGTCAACCCCTTTGGGAAAAACAAGGTGCCCACAAATTACCACATAGGTGGTAATCCATTAAGTACGGAAGAAGTAATTAGAGATTTGGGGACCAACGTAGATAGTAATCTCTCCTTTGATAATCACGTTGCCAGAGTATTTAGAAAGACCTTCTATATAGCCCACCTTATCACGAAAGGGTTCGCGCATCTAGATCAAGAGAGGTCATTGTGCCCCTCTACTCATCACTCATCAGGCCCATAATTGAATACAATGCCCCTTTTGGGATGTACCTTACCCGACACCTGCAGCAACTGGAGAGACCCCAAAAGTACCTCACCAAGAGGATCATGGGCTACAAACAGATGTCCTATGCAGCTCGACTAAAGAAACTCCAGCTCTACTCAGTTGCTTACTGCCTACTCAGAGGCGATCTATGCCTGACGTACAAAGCCATGTCAAACCCAGAATTAATGGACATGCTCCACCTCAAAAAATCCAAGTCCCTTAGAGCTACACGCTCCAGGGACCTAAACCTCAGCACAAAAATAAATAGGACATGCTGGAGGGACAGATTCATTTCCCAGAGGCTCCCCTCACTCTGGAATAGAATCCCAGTTCATGTTAGACATAGCCCCTCGCTGACCCTCTTCAAGCAAAATCTGGACGTGTGGATGGGAAATCTCAAATTCACCCCTGGGATCTCTTCTGTGTCCCTGCTAGACAGAGGCACAGTAAATTAATCTTAAAAGGGTACCTTCTGTGACCTACTTTACAGAGGCACAGTAGGCTAATCTAATAGGGAGGCGGAAGCCAAATACACTCTGGCTAGGCTTATAAATGCCCTAGAGCAGGATAGCCTAGTATCTACCTATGAACCTAAGTCTCTTCATGCTATGGTTACTTTCAGTTTAGCTGCAATTACATACTCAAGACAAGCCACCTCCTGTATTTTTTTTTAAACTATTCAAGATGACTAACAAATAAATGAAGGTGTTAATTCAATCTTTTAAGTTTGTAGCACTGTGGTTAGTGGTTGGTCTTTGGGTACTATGATGACCAGTGTCTGAGTCTTGTTTTCCGGGAGCCATAAAACAGCAAGCATCCTCGTTTTATGCATCGCTGGAGGATGTGTGTTTCTTACCACAATACAAAAAATGCCTCTTGTTTCAAACTACTGTTTTTCTTTGCCAAGCAAGGGCGTTCTCCTAGCAGAGGTATCAGCTAGTCAAAAGGATCGCCTGGGATAACAATTAACAAAAAATATTCAACAATTGATAGGTCAGTTTAAGCACAAAATGCAAGACCCATGGCAGAACTGTGTCACTCAACATTAGAGGGGGACTGAGCTCATAGTAAGGCCGACAAACATTCAGTGATACCAGATAGTAAATTCTTGACGAGCTCTAGACAGCCACTAAATAGATCTTACATAAAGAATAAAAAGTTATGTACTCAACATAACATTCCATGTTTGTTGTCCATCTCAGCTTTCATTCTTACTGGATGAGTTCAGAGCCCATCCTCGGCTCCGATTTGGCCAAATACAATAGCTCGAAGTCTTTCACTTGGCTCGTGGCTGAATAGCTATCCCATCATGCAGTGGTGTAATTCCCCAGGTCTTGTTTGCTGCTAACCATAGCAATGTATCTACATTTTTTATGAAACATCACGTACAGAAGTAACAAGGAAATTCAGAGGAGCCCCTTCGCTAAGGAAGAAAAATCTCTCATCTAAGTCCTCTAGGAACCCTGGGCTGGGGGAAGGTGGGAGGGTTGTAAGAATGAAGGGCGAGATGGACAACAAACATGGAACATTATGGTTAGTACATAACTTCTTTATGTTATGTTGTCCTATCTCGACTTCATTCTTACTGGATGGGACAGCACTATTTTCCTGGGTGGCTCACGGGAGTATACCTTTGAGCACAGTGGAACCAAAAGAAGACTTGTCCCTGGAGGCCAAATCAACTTTATAATGAGTAATAAAAGCATGGGGCCTTGCCGACGTAGCAGCGGCACAAATACTGTCCATTGATATTCTGGCTAGGTAAGCAGAAGATGCTGCTAAAGCTCTAGTGGAGAGACTTTGAAAGGTAATTTTCTGTTATTTGAGGTGTATATAAAGGTAATGCAATTTGAAAGTGTGACTTTTGAAACTGGCATGCCCTTTTTAGCCTCTGAAAAGGAGATTAACAATTGGTCTGTTTTCATAAAATCTTTAGTTCTATGCAGTTAAAACCTAAGTTGCCTATGCACATCCAGTTGGTGGAGTCTGTATTCTGCCTTGTTGTTATGATTAGGAAAAAACACTGGGAGCTCAACTGATTGATTCAGATTGGTTTGAGAACAGACATTTGGCACAAAGGATGGATTAGTTCGTAGAGATACTCTATCCTTATGGAATATCAAGCATGGTGGCTTGATTGATAGTTTTCCAAGAGAGAAATGTGAGATAACGTGATGATGAAGGTTCAAAGGGAGGTAAGGTTAGGCAAGTCAGAACAAAATTCAGATCCCATGGTGGAAGAGGTTCTTTAAAGGGGGGTCTTAATAAGCAAGTGCCTTTTAAAAATGCTTTACACAATTTGTGTGACATCAGGTTAGGAGTGTATTCACCAATGTGTAAATTAGAAATTGCAGCTAACTGAACTCTAATTGTAGCTGCTGTGGAACCTTGCTGGAAAAGTTCTGCAAGAAATTCTAAAATTGAACTAACTGGGGCAGAAAAAGGATCAATGCTTTTTGCTTTTGCTCAGTAGGAGAACCTCTTCCATTTAATAAAATATAACTTCCTGGTAGAAGCCTTGTGAGAAGATACCAAAATGTGTTTTACTGCTGGTGTGAAGTCCTGAAGCCTGATTAAGTTTGGAAGTGGAGCAGTCATGCTGTCAAATTGAGGGTTTGGAGAGCAGGATGAACTGTTCCTGACATATGGGTCAGAAGGTCTGGAACTGGGTCCAGAACCCACGGTTTCTCCTGTCGGTGAGGCCAGATAAAGGGGAACCAAATCTGACGAGGCCAATATGGACCAATGAGAATTAGCCTGCTTCCCAAGGATTTTGCTTTAAGAATGACTTTGGGTATCAGGAGAAAGGGGAGAAAGGCATACAGTAGTCCAGAGGGCCAATCATGAACAAGGGTGTCTCCCCCATAGGAGGGATTAGGGCAAAGTAGCTGCTGCATTTGGTATTCATGGGGGTGGCAAATAGGTTGCAGCAAGGCTGGCCCCATTTCTGGAAAATCTTCTCTGCTATGTTTTGATTTAGAGACCACCCGTGAGGCATAAATCTCGCCCTGCTGGATTTCCCCAGGATATGCATTGCTACCAGAAAACTTTGGGAAGAGATTACCCACTGCCATACTCGCAGTGCTTCCCGACAAAGAGGGTATGATCTGGTTCCTCCTTGTTTATGTACCAGACTACCGACCTGTTGTCTGACTGGATTGCAATCGTTCCTGGTGGAAGAGAGTCCTGGAGTGCTTGCAAAGCCAGAAGCAATGCTCTCATCTCTACAACACTGATGTGAAAATGGGCCTCGTGTTCTTGCCATGTGTCTTGGACTGTTCTTTCCAGATAATGCCCCCCCCCCCCCAAATCTGTGAGGCATCCGTGGTCACTGTAGCTATGGGTTGCTGTGGCACAAAAGGTCATCTGACGGTCACGTGGCTGAACCGAAGCCACCATAGTAGATCTCTCTTGCATGACTAATTCTGATCTGGTGAGACATGGGAAGTTCTTGCAACGACCACTGAGCAAAAAGGAGCCATTTAAGAATTCTCAAATGCATCCTGGCTTGAGGGACTAGGGTAATAGTTGATGCCATTGTTCCTATGATTTTCAAAATTGCTTTTGCTTTCCCTTTGTTTCTGGGTAGAAGGTCGGCTATTTGCTGTCAGAGAACAGAAACTCTGTCAGGCGGCAGACGAGCCATCGTGGAAATGGTGTTGAGATCTGCACTTATGAATGCAATATGCTGACAGGGCAACAAGGCAGATTTTTCTAAATTCACTGTTATACCTAACTGAGAGCAAATTTGTAGTGTGGTGTCTCTCTCGCCTGTTGAAGTAGATGCTTGGTGGCGGCAGTTAGGAGCCAGTCCTCTAGATATGGAAATGCTTGGAATCCTAGATGTCTCAAGTGAGCCGTGACTACTGCCGTGCATTTGGTAAACACACTGGTTGCTGCAGTGAGACCAAAGGGCAGCGCTCGAAACTGATAATGACTGGCTCCCAGCCGGAAGCTTAAGTGACTCCTTGATGCTCTGTCCATTTTTATGTGGTAGTACACATCTTGGGAGGTCTACTGAGCACATCCAATTGTCTTTCTCTAAAAAGGAAAGAATTGACTGCAGTGTCAGCATTCAGAACTTGGATTTCTTCACAGATTCATTTAGTTTGCTGAAATCCAGTATGGGTCTCCAGTCCCCTGTTCTTTTTGGCACTAAAAAGAATCTTGAGTAAGTTCCTAATCTTATTTGGTCTGCGGGGACTTTTTGGATGACTCTTTAGTCTAGCAACTTTTGAATTTCTATAATTGCTTGTTCTCTTTGACGGGGTGGAACATCTGGGATTGTTCTGATCTGTGGGACAGAATGGCAAAAGGCAATGGAATAACCTCTGGATATTATACTTTGTACCCACTTATCTTGTGATATCTCTAAACAAATTCCAACTAAATAGAAATGTTCAGTTTATTACAAATGAAATAAAGCTTTCAGGAAACTCCCTTCATCCTTATTCACATTCTTTTACAAAAATACCTCTTATATACTCTAATAAATACATGTGACACAGCCATCCAATAAATGATAAATAATTAAATGACAGTTAAATGCCTACAAATTTCTTCAAAAACCAAAACACAAAACTACATTTAAAATAGTAAAATACACTCAATTTTTCATTTATAATGCTTTTGTTTATTAAAATAGGTTTTATTGTGATCGTATTATTTAATCCAGGTTGTATGTCTACCTCTAATCTGGTAATCCACCTATACTCTGCCATCTCAAGTTTATTGTTTAGATCTCCTCCTCTAAGGAGAAAATCTTTTCCAGATGGAGTTGATAAGAACTTATTTGACCTGCGAGGGACTGGTTCCATAGTGTCTGGTGACTCGCCTTTCAACTAACCAACTCCATTAGCTCGTCAAAAAGGCAGACACACCCAGGAGGCTGAAGGTTGAGATCCAAAAGCCTTCAGGTACACCGACTCCTCATAAGAAGGGTTGATGGTCTTCCAGCCACCTCACTGTTTCAGGATTTCTAAGACATCTGCGAAGGAGATATCTTTAGAGGACAACCGTGGGGACCCTTACGACTCCTCGTGGTCAGTGTCAGAGGTGTCTCGGAAGAAAGGGATTTGCCCAATGGGGCTCCCTGAGGCCCTGAATCTCTGCTGTCCAGTGGATGGGGTGGTGCCAAGACAGAAGCCGGTGCCTTGGGGGAAGAATACCATTATCCTTGTGTAGAGCTGTAGGTGGGGACACAGCACAGGCCTCATCAGCTAGAAACCAGATCCCCCGGCTCTGAGGAGACCTCTGGTTCTGAGGGAACTGAGGGAATTCCCGGCACCAAGGAGACCGGCTCCAAGGTTGATGTAGGAGCCGAGCTCTGCTGCACCGAAGCCCCGAGAGGTAAACTCTGAACAGAAGAAACTCTGGTCCGAGTGTCCACCCTAGATCTGACCAGAGAACTTCAGCTCCTAGACACCCTGGATGGCACAGTGTGTCAGAGCAGGAAACAGTTCTGAAATCTCCTGGAGGGGTCTCAGAACCGAAGAGTCTACAGCAAGTGGTATCTAGCATTCCGGCTCTAAAGATCCAGCTTGGTTCGGAGGAGTAATGGTCGTGGATGGCTCCAAAACCTGTTGGGTCAGAGCCGAAAACAATTTAGCCAGCACCAGTGACTTCAAAAAGTCTCTGCATCACCCTGTCCACGTCATCGTCCTACAAGCTCCTACAGGACCTGAAGGAGAGAATTGGTGAGCAAGATCTCTGCAATATGGGAGATCTCATGGTAGGGGAGACCAGTACTAGCTCAGTGGACCAGCTTTGAAAGCTAGTCTATTTTGGCTCCAAAGGCCGTGGAGCCAAAGGACTGGATTTGTCCAGTTCAGTGATCTCTCTGTTCCAAGAGCTGTGTAGCTGAAGAAATTGATTTTTCTAAAGTTTTGGCTCCAAATGAGTTGTGGAAGATGGTCTTTTTGTAGGCTTGTCACCTTTAGAGGAAGGGGAGTTGATTTTTAGAGGAGGTACTCTGTAAATCTTCATCAAAGGGAGTTTTCAGGAGTCCTCTGAGAATTAACTTGTTCTTCCTTTCCTGCAAAACATGGAGCTGAAAGAGTGACAGAAAGTACATGTCTCTTGGAGGTAAATGGCCCCCAAACAAACACAAATACTATGCCCATCAGTAATTGGCATTTTTTGTGAGCATTTCTGACACTTTTTAAAGTCTGATGGCTTAGGTTCCTTCTCTCTGCTTTCCTTAGACATCATGAAAAGGAAAAGTACAGTTTTGTACCTACCATAAATGTAGATGTTCGAGGATCCACATTGCTGCAGTCCTAACTATTGGGTAGTCCGCTGTCCAGTCGGCCCGAATACCAAAGTATATGGCTGATGTCGGTCAAGGCGCATTAGACTGACGTCAGTACGTCAGGGTACTAATGCGCATGACCGACGTCATATCCTCAGTCTTTTCTTGCCCCAGATGTCAGAAGACCCTAAAAAGACAAGGCCAATACCAAAAACTGCAAACATACCTGCACCAAAAATATGTACAATATATACAAAAGTACCAGAATATAACCTCACCTACACAACCACCCCTAAACACAGAGGGGAAGGAGGGAGGGTAAATTGGACTGCAGCAATGTGGATCCTCGAACATCTACATTTATGGTAGGTACAAAACTGTACTATGTTCTTCATTCCACATTGCTGCAGTCCTAACTATTGGGTAGAATCCCAAAGCAGAGGTAAGGGAGGCTGGCAAATCATAAGGAAATAGGAGCTGACAACATGCCTTGCAAAATAGCTGTGGCAAAACCAGCCCTAGACTTAGAGTAGAGAGGAAGGTGATAATGCTTAGAGAAAGTATGCACTGAACTCCAAGTAGCTGCCTCCAAAATATCCTTAGTTGCCACCCCCCTTAGAAATGCAGTTGAAGTGGCAGTAGCCCTAGTGGAATGAGGCCTAATCCCAGCTGGAATCTCCTTGCCATGATGGGAATAACAAAATGCAATGCAAAATCCAATCCACCTAGAAATAGTTTGTTTTGACACAGGCTTGCCCTGTGAACACAAAGCAAAAGAAACAAACAACTGCTGAGACTGCCTAAAATCCTTAGTCCTGCTTAAATAATAACGCAATTGCCTGTGTACATCTAAAGTATGCAAAATCTTTTCCCCTTTATTTTGAGGATCTGCATAAAAGTAGGCAAATGAATAGTTTGGTTTAAAGCCACACTAGAAACCACCTTAGGCATAAAGGATGGATTAGTGCGTAATGATACCCTATCCTTATGAAAATCAAAAAGGCTCAACCGCCATAAGGGCCTGCAACTCAGAAACCCTTCTTGCAGAAGTAATGGCCAACAAAAAAGCAGTCTTCCATGACAAGTATTTCAAGTCAGCAGTAGCATGAGGCTCAAAAGGTTGTAGAGTAAGCTTCTCCAACACAAAATTGAGATCCCAAGCAGGAGTAGGAGCTCTCATTGGGGGTCTTAAATTCTTTGCCCCCCTAAGAAATTGCTTGAACAAAGGATGCGAAAACAATGGTGGATCACAATCATAGTGAGCTGAAATTGCTGCAGCATGAATCTTAATGGAAGAGAAAGACAAACCTTTGTCCAATAACTCAGTAAGATATTGAAGAGCCGCATTCAAATTAGGCTCAGAAATCTCCAAATTGTTTGCTGCACTCCAAAATAAAAATCTCTTCCATTTTTCTGCGTACACCTTCCTTGTACTAGGTCTTCTGGCTTCCATAATCACATTTAAAACTTGTTGAGGAAGTTGAGACCTGCTGTGTTTCAAAACAGAATATGCCAGGCTGTTAGATGAAGAGAGTGGAGCTTGACATTGAGCAGGTGACCGTCCCTCTGAGACAACAGGTGTGGAATCACAGGTAAAGGCCATGGAGGCTTCCTTACCAGACTCCTCAGTAATGGGTACCAGTGTTGCCGAGGCCAATCTGGAGCTATTAAAATCATCCTTGGCTTGTCTTGTCTGACCTTTAGGAGCACCTTTGGGAGAAGAGGCAGAGGTGGAAAGGCATACACATGAAGATTTTTCCAACTGAAAGAAAGAGCATCCACTTTCCAAGCTGTGTGATGAAACCTCTTTGTGCAAAACTTTGGCAGCTGGTGGTTTAGTGGAGAAGCGAACAGATCTATGTCTGGAGTTCCCCATGACACTGTCAATTTTTGAAATACATGAAGATCCAGTTTCCACTCGTGGGGATCCATGATTTGTCTGCTTAACACATCTGCTAAGGAGTTCTGTGCTCCTGGCAGAAACCTTGCCTGAAGAGTTAGTTGCAGGCTGAGCGCAGTCTCCCATAAAATCATTGCTTGCCTGCACAACGGGTAAGAATGTGTTCCTCCTTGTTTGTTGATGTACCACATGACAGTTGTGTTGTCCGTTAGAATCAACACCTGCCCTGGAAGAAGTAACTTCTTGAAAGCCATTAATGCAAACTGGACTGCTAACATCTCTTTCATGTTGATATGTAGATGCTGTAGTCTGGCAGGCCACTTGTCTTGTATCCACTTTCCATTTAGATGAGCTCCCCAAGCAATGTCTGAGGCATCTGTCGTTAGAATCTGACTCGCCTCTGGCCGGGTCACAGAGAGTCCCTTGTTTAGGTGACATTCCTGAGCCCACCACAAAAATTCCTTTCGAATGCAAGGTATTATTTGAATGACAGTGTCCAAATCCTGGCAGTGCTGTGTCCATACATTTTTGAGATACCATTGCAGCTTCCTCATATGCAGTTTGGCATTGGGAAGCACCAGAATACAAGATGCCATGAACCCTAAGGCTTGAAGGACTGTCCTTGCAGTCAGCCCGGACTGAAGAGATAGGTGATGGAAGTAACTGGAAAGATTCTTTTGTTTGTCCGGGGTTAAAAAGGCCATCTGAGCTGCTGTATTCAGTCTCACACCCAGAAAGCACATGTCTTGAGAGGGTACTAGACTGGACTTTATTTCGTTCACAGAATACCCTAGGCATCTTAGCACTGCTATCACATATTCCAAATGCTGTAAAAGGTCTTCCTTTTCTTGAGCCAGAATCAGGCAGTCGTCCAAGTAAGGATAGATTTGAATTCCTTTTAGTCTGAAGTAAGCTATCACTGGAGCCAGAACCTTTGTGAATACTCTGGGCGCAGTAGATAAGCCAAAGGGCAATGCAGAGAACTGATAATGAAAATTCCCAGCCCGAAAACGCAGATACTTCCTGCAACTTAGTCTGATAGGCACATGAAGGTAAGCTTCCTTGAGATCTAAAGTTACCAACCAGTGATCTTTGCCCAGCAGGGGTAAAAGCTGTTGTAACGTCAACATTTTGAACTTGGGAATGTCCAGATAAGTGTTGAGGATAGATAAATCCAAAATTGGTCTCCACGTGTTCCCCTTCTTTGGTACTAGGAACAGGCGAGAATAAAATCCTAGGCCCCTTTCTGGCACAGGAACTGGCTGAATGGCCCCTATTTGGAGCAACAGAGAAATTTGCTTGTGAGCCTCTTGTCTTTGTAGAGGAGGAATGTCTGGCATGCCTTTGAAAGGAGGCAAGGTATGGAAATAAAACCTGTAACCGTGGTGAATGATATCCAGAACCCATCTGTCTTGGGTAATTAAATCCCAATTTTCTTTGAAAAGAGACAGCCTTCCTCCCAAAGGTGCTGCCAGGCGAGAATGTACTGGCAGCTGAAAAGGCAGGTCATTGGGTCTGTTTACGAAAGGACTGACCCCTACCCTCACCAGAAGTCTGAGCAGGTGAACTCCCTGTTCTAGGCCTAAAAGAACCTTGAGCTCTGCCCCTACCACGTCTAGACCTACCCCTAGACTGGGAATCGTAAGCAGGATATGTCCATCCCTTAGTAGGCCAATTTCTACTAAACTTTGGAGGCTGCACCTGCAAAAAAATCCTTAACAGTTTGCATAGACTTAGCCTTGTCCTCCATTTTCTTTAAAACTGCTTCCACAGGCGAACCAAACAACACATCAGACTGTAAAGGAGCATCCAAAATCCTTGTCTTAACATGCTCAGCTAAATTCTGATCTCTCAACAAGGCGTGCCTACGAAGAACAGAACCAGTGGCAGCCACCCTCGAGGAGGCCTGCACAGCATCAAAACCACACTGCAAGGAATGCTTTCCCACCTGTTCAGAGACATGAACTAAATCCTGCAACTCTTTACACTCAATACCTTCAGCCAGAGCATCCACCTTAGACTTCAATTGTGAAAGGAGATAATTCTGATATTTTAACATGTGAAACTGACAATTCAACGCCCTCATGGCTAAAGTGGAAGAAGTATACACTTTCTTTCCCCATCTATCCAAAGCCCTTGCCTCTTTATCAGGAGGAACAGGATTTTTAACAACAGAAGCCTTCACACCTTTAGGCCCCTGAGAGACAGTTTCGGGTCTGCCCTAGGACTCTTAAAAGATACTTATGAGCCTCAGGCACCCTATAGTACCTATCCGGTTTAACTGGGGCAGGAGGCAAAGAATCAGGATTCAGGGAAGCCTCTGCAAAAACATCTTCTACCACATTCAGAACAGGAGGTATAGCTAAAGGCCTATGCTGGGGTAAAACAAGAATTCCCTAAGCCTCTTCCTGGAATCAGAGAAATCTTGACCTTCCCATTTAAAATGCTCCCTCATGGAATGCAGAGTCTCTGAGAATGAAAAATCCTCAGGAGGCGAAGCTGAAGGAGTAGAATCATCCACATCAGAATCAGAATAAGGAGGATACTCCTGCAAGTCTTCAGCCGAAGACTCAGAAGCCTCCGAACATTGCTCAAAACTCTCAAACTCAGGTTCCACCCTAGGCCTCTTATCAGGAGGGCATAGAACCTCTAATCATAGTAATCAAATCCTCTGCCATTTTTAGCATATGCTTCTTAGGCAAAGACCCTGAAACACTCGGAGAAACCCCCACTGAAGCTAAACTAGGCCTGCCTCTTAAGGAAGCCTTGGAAACAGAAGGAGGCCCTAACCACCTTAGGAAGAGAGGGAAGAACAGCCACCTGAGAAGCCCCTTCAGCCTGGCCTACTTCCTGAGAGGACACATCCTGTAACAGTAAAGTCTCTCCCTGAGACTCCAAAGAAACTCCTGGCAAAACCTCCGGCTCCACTGAGCCTTCTAAAGAACTGACGTCCGGGACTGTCGGTTCCTCCACTCTAGGCTTTGCTGCTTTATCCTTGCGCTTTTTGGCCGAAGCGGGCGTCGGAGCATCCGACGGCATTTTATAATTACAACGCTTCCCAAAAACTAACCTGGCACAGTCTAACCTTCTCTTAATAGTGCGTTTGTTAAATCTAGCACAAGAGCGGCATCCAACAACGTCGTGCTCAGGCCCTAAACAAGGTATACACAAAGTATGGTAATCCCTATGAGGTATCTGTTTCCCACAAGAAATACAGTTATTCACTTTTTCTGACATCCGGTTAAATACTGAGGCAAGAAAAAACAAAATATTCTAACGGGTACTTAGCCAACTTTGATTCGGTCTGAAACTCTGACTTCAGAAACTTTCAGAACGCCAACCTGCACTCGCAAAACTGCTTCTGCATTGGACCATGCGGCAAAAAAGACTGAGGATATGACGTCGGTCATGCGCATTAGTACCCTGACATACTGACGTCAGTCTAATGCGCCTTGACCGACGTCAGCCATATACTTTGGTATTCGGGCCGACTGGACAGCGGACTACCCAATAGTTAGGACTGCAGCAATGTGGAATGAAGAACATCTACCAATACTGAAAAAAGGGTAAGCACTAACTACACAAATTCTACTGAAAAAACTAACACACACAATATCTAAGTATCCTAATAACATACTATAATAAAGCACAGCACATCTATTGAAGCGAAAAAAACAGCTCTGCCCTCTAAGTTAAACAGGCGGTAGGCCCTCTAACTTAAACGGACTTAGAAGAGCTACAACAAGGGAGCACAATAGACAAACCCTTTCACTTAAGCGGGTACTTCGCTCGCCAACTAAAACGAGCTAATAAACACAGACAAGGAATACACACACTTAACTATTCTGCAGAAAGTTTGACGAGATAGAAGAGAAACGGCCTTGTGACTAAACGACGGCCAACAGAGCAACACAGTAGCAAGATTAAATTGCACATGCACTACAGCAGAGAAAAATTATCTACATAACTATTCCTAGACTAATTATTAGCGAAAGACAAGAAAATATTACATTTTCGAAAAACTTAGTCATGGCCAAGGAGAGAGCATCCGAACTCAAAGAGGCAAATGAGGTCTGGGGAATTACACCACTGCACGATGGTATAGCTATTCATCCACAAGCCAAGTGAAAGACTTTGACCTAGTGTATTCGGCCGAGTCGGAGCGCAGGATCAGCTCCAAACCCATCCAGTAAGGATGAAGGTGAGATTGGACAACATAACCTCTAAGGTTATACTTAAAGATTGCTGACAAATAATGCTGAACTTGTGGAATGGAGTATAAACCCATGTCCATTATTAATACAAAAAAACAAGTGTATGTCTCTTGATAAATTTTCTTAGTGGAAACTCACTGTGCAGAGGTAATGACACAAACCTCCCGATCTGAAAAACCCTTGGCACTTGATGGACAGCAGAGAAAAGCTGCGATGGTGCAGCGGTAACGTTGTTGCCTCACAGCAAGAGGTTCTCCCGTTCGATTCTCGGCTGGAGCGCCTTCTGTGTGGAGTCTGCATGTCCTCCCTGTGATCGAGTGGCGATCGAATGACGTGTGTAGAATGGGCATGCCTTCGCTGAAGGTTGGGCATCAAGCTGGCACCTCGGCACCTGTATATAAAAAAAAAAAAAAAAAAAATCTACTGCCAATCATTAGCGGACCAGAGTTCCGCTGTGGCAACCCCTAACCGGGAAAAGCCGAAAGAAGAACTTGATGGACAGCAGAACAGGAGCAGCCTAGTAATCCATTTCAAAGTTTGCAGTTCCAAGTGCGGTTTATCAGAAAGGTGATATATTGGAGTCCTATAAGACTGGAGCCACAGCAGGTTAAGGAGGAGACAGAGCTACAGCAAACAGAACAGAGTCTGCATGGGCCAGAAAGCAATAATGAGGATAACTTTGGCTGTGTGCACTGTGGATGACTTAACACTGTCAATAGAAGAATGGGAGAAGGGAGTCTTTTCCCCAAAATAAGTTAATCCATCCCTACCTTTGCCTTCCAAAGGGGAAAAATTATGGGAAAGTATTTAGGACAATTTGTTCTGGATGGAGAAAAACATGTGGAAGAGCCCCAAAGGTGAAAGACTGCTTTGTCTATTGTTAGGCCAAATGACCATTTGTGGGCCATATGAAGGCAGTAGCTTTGCCTTTTTATTAGCAAATCTGGCTCCCAATAAATGTTCACTGCCATCAGGAAGCATCTAATTGATCACCCACTACCACACTAGCAAGGCCTCATGATAGAATGGGTAGGACAGCAGGGATCATTTTGTTTTTTGATAATCAAAACACTACCTAATGTCCTTAGTGATCACCTCTCTATTCTCCTTCAAACATAAGAAAAATCATCTTACACCAATATCTGCAAGAAATGGCTCAGGAACCAAGGAAGGTGACCACTGTTGACTAGTCATTATTCCAGTTACATGATCATCTCCTTTAAGTCACTAGATTACGGTTTAATATAACAAGGCCAATCTAGATTACTGTTTAATATAACAAGGCCAATCACTGATCAAACACTTTCTATTCACAAGGAAAACAATACAGGTTAAAAGTTGTCATTTGCCTAAGAATGAAGTACAAACAGAAGTGATGTTTAGGGATCTTGCTTGGCACATCTGGATGAGAGCACACACCATTATCCATAACAACTTCCTTGAACTCCATAAATTCTGTGGCTTAAAATTAAAGCAAGCAAAGTCAAACTATCCAAAAAGTAAGCGACCATTAATCATCTCCCACTTTAAACTATTTTGGACATTTATAAAGGAAGTAGCAAACTTTACTACCTCCACTCTCTCCTCCATCATTAACACCACAGATCAAAATAATTACAAAAATATGATCTGTAACATAACTACAATAAACAATGAGTCCCAATCAAACGTCAGCACTTTCCTAAACATGAATTTATCCATTACTCCCACCAACCTTGACATCACAATGCCAAAACTATCCCAAAACATCTTAAAATGCATCTAAAATGTAATACTTACCTCAAGCCAGCCTTCTATATTCTGTGCACAGCCACCACCAAAACCTCAAAGCCATTTCAGCATATATTTAACCTCAGGAACTCTCCTCTACCACTCAAGCACGCCATCATTATTCTACTACCAAAATCGGCAGTGCCCCTCTGATTTAAGGCCCAATACAAACTTCTGCCCAATTACTGAAGCATTTGGTAAAATTCTTCATATTCATTTTGAAGACACAAATGTGGCCTCTTAACCAGCTCCTAGCTTGGCTTCAAGGAAGGGCACAATACAGATACGGAAAATGGTAATCTAATCACAGGGCTTTTTATAGATCTTAAAAAGCATTTGGCAGTATCAACTACAACTGACCTCTCCCCAAACTAAATTTGCTACCTCTTTGTGACCATGTCTGAAGAGAGTTTGAAAACTACTTGACTAACCATACCTTCAAACAAATATCAGGCAACCAATATTCCATAATGGGAACCATCACACAAGGTGCAACTCAGGGCTCCATGCTTAGACTTCTTTTCCCCATTTTCAGAAAGGGTCCCACAAGCACACACCTGCCATCTTCATCCTAAATTCAAAACCTCAGAAAACAAACAAACACGTACAACTTTACAAAGATATGCAGCTGTTTTAACAGCAACTGCCTTTCTATAAATACTAACAAAACATGTTACATGCTTTAAGACGATTAAAAAATTAAAAATCATTAGAAGACAGTATCACCATTTGTGATACAAAAGGAAACAATTCAATAAGTTCCAAAATGCAGATACGTATGCCTGTGATCCTAACCTCTGCTTCAAAGAACATGTTCAAGTAATGGTTGATGAAGTAACAAACAACTAAAAGTTTGCTATTCTCTGCCCAAACATCTAAGTCTACACCATAGAAGGTAAGGTGCAAACAGCATGTTAACACCTAAACTTTAATATGTTCTGCCATTCACAGTGTTCAACTGTGCACACAGCAAATACAACTAACTCGAACAAAAACAGCTGACAGAATGTAAAGGAAAACCAAACACCTCTGAAGTGTGCACTGTACAGAAGTAGTGCAACACAGCTCAAAATCTTCTACACAGGAAATTTATTCAAATGAAAGCAGACAAAGAAATTGATCATAAAAATAGTATTTGTTGTATTTGAACTATCAAAAAATATCTGTATTCTCAACCTTGCAAACATGAACTGTCACTGCATTACCCTACAAAAATCTAACTGCTTACCGTGCTACAGCCTGCACTACCTTCCTTCAACTCTTCCCTTCCCTAACCTTCAAACTCTCTTCAAAACAGCTGCTGTGACCATAGAAGCAAGATGAATGCATGTTTCACTGCATTCTGTTACAGTAATAGCAGAAAAACAAGTTTCAGTAATATGATTCCAGACAAATGGCATAATTTTTCACACAATCAGAAATTAATCCAAATATTCAACACTCAGATCAGATCTAAAGGGCTATTTCAAAAATTCTACTCCCGTTAATGTTTCACTTATTGCAGACAATCAAATCTCCCTAACCCAAATACTCTTACTTCTATGGACAATAAATTAACAACGAAGGTTTCTTGTATACCTCCCTTATTCTGTTAAGTAAGCTATCCCGTCTCCTCCCTTTACATGGACTGTTATTCTAACATCTCAACTTTCCTCCCTCAGACACTGCACCTCATCATCCTTGCTACTCACCACACACACACACAAACACACCCTAATTTCTTTAACACCATCACATTCACCCTAAACAGTTTTTCTTGGTTTAATTTTCACACTTTCTTCCAACTTTTCCTAATTTAACACCATCAAATTCACGCTAAGCTGATCGTGCTTAACTTCATGACTTAATGTCATATTTGTTGATTACATTTTCTACAATACTTAAAAATATTCTGTCACATAAACATATTTGTCTTACAAACTTATATTTTTGTACACCTGATTTCTGTTATGCTGCATCATACTGTCCTAGAATGTTGCAAACATTTTATACCACTGTGCCCTGCTGCCTACAGTGTTAAGTCATGTTATACTCTCTTCTGCCTCTTGTCTTTGGACCAGCTCATCTACCCGGAGTCACGCACCTTTTGGACATCCAAAGACTGCATGGAATAATGGATGCATGGTAACCATACAAAAGGATACCAGTACGAAAATATTTTAGGTAGTTGTAGACTACTCCTAAGAATTTTTTTTTTTTTTTTTTTTTACAGGAAAAACGGGACCAAAAATGTTATTAATGGTAGCAGCAGGGATGGGTACAACATTGTGACACAACAGGGAAACCTTCCTTGTTCCTTCTCCTAAGACCAACAAAAGTGGTCCTCCCTTGCACTCTGAGGGAATCCCAGCAGTCACAGAGGATGTGGCTAACCCCCAGTCCATAGTGGCAGTAGGTGCTATACCAGACGGATCTGGGGAAAAAGATGAGTGACCTGACAGCAGTCACCCACCTGTTGCTAAGGCAAATTGCTAGCCTCCTGTGATGGCAAAGGTTATTTGCTTAACTTTATCTTTTTGTGGCTGAAAGAAGGGCCAACAGTGGGACCAGTAGTCTGTTCCATGTTCAAGTCGAAAATGGTGCCTCTTTCCTGGGAAGACCGGCAGCAAATGCTATTAAAGACTACCAGTCTATAATAAAGTTACTTTTTTTGACATTAAAACACATTGAAATGCACTTTAAAACACTATGCTAGCCCCACACAAGTAAAATAAACAATTTTTCCATTGAAAAATATATATATATATATAGCAGTAGGTGCTATACCAGACGGATCTGGGGAAAAAGATGAGTGACCTGACAGCAGTCACCCACCTGTTGCTAAGGCAAATTGCTAGCCTCCTGTGGTGGCAAAGGTTATTTGCTTAACTTTATCTTTTTGTGGCTGAAAGAAGGGCCAACAGTGGGACCAGTAGTCTGTTCCATGTTCAAGTCGAAAATGGTGCCTCTTTCCTGGGAAGACCGGCAGCAAATGCTATTAAAGACTACCAGTCTATAATAAAGTTACTTTATTTGACATTAAAACACATTGAAATGCACTTTAAAACACTATGCTAGCCCCACACAAGTAAAATAAACAATTTTTCCATTGAAAAATATATTTTTAAACTGACAGAAGTGTGTTCCATTTAAATGTATGTGACAGTCTCATGGCAGTCCATTAAAACACAACACTCCTAGCTTTAAAATAACTTTCCTGAGGAGGAAAGTAATAACACAGCAGTCCGCGGTGGTGGGGCTGCAGTAGCGTTGTTACCTCACAGTAAGACACTGTCCGGTTCGATTCTCAGCTAGAGCGTCTTCTGCGTGGAGACCTGCGTAAATGGGCGTACCTTCGTTGAAGGTTGTGCGTCAGGGCTGGCAACTCGGCACGTAAAAATCAACTGCCAATCATTAGCGGACCGAAGTTCCGCTGTGGCAACCCTTAACCAGGAAAAGCCGAAAGACACAACAACAACAAGGAAACTTATCTATCCAGCAAAGGAACAGCACAAGCTGACTTGATCCTCAAAAAGCCTTACAAGAGCATACCTCTTTGGTGGCAGTAAAGCTAAGGGCTTTGTGCCAAAGCTTTTTTTAGTTAGCTCAGCTCAAGCTGCCTTACAGTTTGGGCACGTGGAAAGTGCCCTGAAGTTTGGGAGCTGGCCAGCTGTTAAATCCTTGGCAGGATATAACCCATATAGCTAATACTACTGCAGCAGTGATCGGTATGATGAACATCGGCTGTTCCAGATCCTGGTGTCCTTGCTGCATACTTACAGAACATGTGCACCCATATAGTTAGATAATGGTAGTAGTAGAGTCATTTTCTTTGATTAACAAAGAGCCCTGTTTCTCCCAGATGTTCAACGGACTTTGTAAACAAACGTGTACGTTGCCCACTATCTTTGGCCGCCAATATTAACCTTTCATCTTTTAGTTTGAATTTGCTGCTCCTTAACCATTCCTGCATTCGATCCTGATCAACACGAGGTTCTCCCAGGAGTTTTCTATTCTTGCAACTATATTTATGCATATTCCACATTTCTTGCCTTCTCATCTGATCCTTCACCTTATATTCTTTTTGTTTTTTGGCACATTCAGTTGCTGCCTGATTTTTTTTTTTATCTACTTCTGGTTTGATTTCCATTCCTGCTTGATGTCAATACGCTTCTGCTAGACTAAGAAGGGAAGTCATTTTAGGTTTATTCGCATGTTTCAAAACTTTCACTATGTTTGGGTCTTGAGGGGTTAGCAGATATGTATGCAGTCCCACAATTGCAGATTGATATGCAATCAATTTCAAGGAGGCCCATACCTCCTTCGGACTGGGGAATATATAATCTTGGTATGCACCGATTTTTATAAATCATTTAGCTGATGAGCATGAAGCATCATTCTTGTTTTCCTGTCTAATCTATCCAACACCTTTTGGGGCCAGTCAATCACTCCAAAACTAAGTCAGAACAGGAAGAACAAATTGGTTTATAGCTTGAATTTTGTTCCTAGATTTCAATGCCGTTTTCAAGATTAATTTAAGTCTTCTAAAATATTCCTAAGTTTTATTTGCATTTGCTCGTGTTTTATTTTTGATCCTTCATCAATTCCCAAATATTTATACACTCCCTCTTCCTCAAGTTCTTTTATATCACATTCTTGTCCCAAACTGAAATTTTCTTGGTGCTGCAGCTTTCTTGCTTTAAAGGTTGCTTTTGCACATGTATCAAGACCAAATGACATTCTTATATCATCTGAAAAAGTTTTGACTACTTGCAGTTGTGGTTTCAGCTCATCTGATGAGCTACACAGTTTTAAATCATCGACAAACAAAAGATGCAATGTCTTTAAATTGTTGCTTTCTGGGAGCCAAATTATAGCCATGACCTGATCTGTTAAGCAGACAGCTTAATGGGTTAAGGGCAAGGCAAAAGAGCAACAGTGAGAGTCATCCTGGAATATCCCCCGTTGGACTTTGATCCCTGGAATAATCATTTTCCCCTTATCATGGCTTAACTGCAAAGTAGTTTGCCACTGTTTCATGGTCGCTGTGATGTAGTTAATCAGTGTAGGGTGCATCTTGTACATTTTTAAGCATTTTATCCATGAATGTGGGATACTGTCAAATGCTTTTTTGTAGTTAATCCGTGCCATACTTAACTTCTTCCCCTTTTTACTGTTCTTCACTATGACTTTATTTAACAAACGATCCTTTGTTCCATACGATTTTCTTTTATTGCCCTTTTGTTCTATTGCCATAATTGAGTTTTCTTCTAAATGACTACAACTCTGTTGGAGTCAATTCTAGTGTACAGGTTATATGCAGTGGCGGCTTGTGGCATCAGCCTGCAGGACTGCAGCCCCCCAGCTGTGTGAGAAAAAAGAAAAGCACAACACTTTGCCAAAAAAAATTTTTTTTAATTATAACTGGCTCGTTTGCATAACAAACGAGTCTGACTGACTCGCAAAGTCCCGGAACTCGAATTGCGCATGCTCGTTGCTCAGCGAGTTCCGAGTTTTTTTTTCCATCTAAATATGGTTGCTGGACTGTCTCTGACTGCTGTAGAGACAGTCCAGACTATGGAGAGTTCTTCATCAGTGTGCGATGCCCAGAACTCTGTGCGGTAACCACACAGTAACATGGAAGGGGGGGCGGACTGCCACGTCCGCAGTCAAGCACGTGATGTGATGGCAGGTTGACAACTGATTAGTTCTCGCTCTCTTTCTGAAAAAGAGAGCAAAAAACAATCAGTAAACAGGCAGTGCATGAGTGCAGGACAGGACAAGTACCTCACTATGCGTTAAACTTGCTACCGTACAGTACGGCATTGCTTGCTTGCTGCTAGTTGCATATATTATATATTACTGGCAAAATTTCTGAATCCTGATTCTTGTCCTGATATCCTATCCTCCTAGCTAACTCTGGTGGTCAGTGTGGTTACTGCTGCTTGTGTTGGCCAAGGGCTTTATACGGAAAGGAAACGAAGATTTCTGGAGTCTTGTTGTTGTGTTCGTGACGGTGGGAAACAAAAGAAACGACAGTCTCAAACTCTCTTCATCTGATTGTCATTATTTTTTTGAGATAAGGTAAGTGACTTCTTACAGAGTACAGTCACTGATGTTATTTACTTCTTTATCAGCGTTGCAGTTAGAATTTGAAGCAAAAAAGCATGAGGTGGAACGTGGAGGCATCAGCATGTCTCCATGTGTCTGTGCATTCAGTCACAGTCAAGTGTCTCTCCATGTTCTTCTGTCACAAATTATTACTAGCTAGTAGCCAAGTACTTTTCTCTTGCTGTCGCTGATCTTGTGCATTTGTTGCTTCTTCAACTGTGTTTGGGACACTGATGCTAAATTCTTCAGTTCTGCACTTGTCATGCAGTCAGGGCTGGACTGGATGCAGTCCAAGGTGACCTAGACAGCTGGCTGAGATTCTGTGTTGTCAGAAAGGCTAAGTCATTACATTCGTTTAAAAAGCCCATTTTTTTGCTTTTTTACGGGAGGTCTGATTTTGTTAGACTTTTGTCTGAGACTAGAGCATGTACAGATGCAGAGCAAACTTTTGGTACGAGATTTTAAAGCCAGGCAGTCTTGAGATAGTTTTTAAATTATAGCATTATGCTGAGCAATTTCTTTTTCTTTATTTGCAGCATTAGGAAATGATGGTCCCATGTTAGTGTATACAGCACTGGTTTAGCATTACCAAGGTTTGTGTGTGTGTGTGTATTTTTGTGTGCAATCATGGCCCAGTTAGTTGGAACAGCCTAATTAAATAATTTGCTCAGTCACAGAGAATCAAACCCTGCACCTTAGCTAGAGTCTTAATGCTCCACACCAACTGCCAGACCTCTTTAAATTTTTTTTTTTTGTAGTAAATCACTGGGATTATAGTCTATTAATGTCAACCACAGAGTTTCATAGTTACGTGGTTCGGATTCAGAACTATCTTTGTACGAGAGTGGTGAATGACCTTAGAAAAAAAGCATCTGAAGGATATGTTGTGGGATGTCATGCATGTGTTCTTGGAAGACTGCTTGTTCAGAATAAAATGTTCACTAGCCTCAAATTTGAGAATCTTGAAGAGCGAGCTGAGAAATTCATAAATAATGAAAAAGATGACTGGCGTGCAGGCAATGCATTAGAAGAAGAAATGTATGGTCTAAGATTTAAGAAAAAAAGACAAAGATTTGGCATATGTTTACATTTTTTTATTCATTAATTTAAGAGGAACTTAAAAAGTGTTAGAAAAGGACAGGTGGAGTTGAAGGATGTAAGAACTACTGGAAAAATCCATATGACAGGTAAATTTAAATTTTCAGAAAAAAGAAGGAATTGGAATTGAAGCATGAAGTCTGCAGAGATAAGAAATAAATAATTATACATCTTAGGAAGAGATAGAAAGAATGTTTCCTCATTGTTTGATTATGCAGTTTGGCTCTCAGCAGGTGGTTACTATGCAAAATTCTTATGTTGTGTGTGTGTGTGTGTGTGTGTGTGTGTGTGTGTGTGTGTGTGTGTGCGCGCGCGAGCGAGCGTGCATGCTGGTTTTTCAATGTTTTATTATGTTCCTGAAGCCTTTCTGAGTGGTTTATATTTCCATCGATTTAAACTGAACATCCTATGAGCATTACCTTCATTTGTTGTTTCATATAACTTATTTAAAAGTTAGGAAACACAGCAGCGTAATAAAAATGTTTTGGAACACTGAGATATAAAGTGATAAAAATAGTATCACTAGATTAATGAGATATGCCTTTCACAATTAGATGGGGTATGGTATGTACTTTTGTAATGCACACTGGTAGTCAAATTGCCAAAGTCAAAATTATTTATCATTGTTTCTAGATTTATAATTATGATGCCATGTTTTATGATCTGATCATTTATATTGTAATCATAATTTTGGGCTTTCTGATGTCATATTTCTTGACAGAGCTCTGGTTATTGCTACTGCATCATATTTTTATATGTTGAAAATGTCTATAGCTTTGTGTCAAGTCTTTTATTGAAATAATTCTATTTGTCTGAAGTGGTTAGAATTTCTGTTTCTCCATAATGTGTTTTCCAGTTTTATATTTGAGAATAGTTTACAGAAGAATAGTTCAGAAAGTATAAATATAAGGGCATACCAGCCGTTCATAGATTTGGATTTAAATCAGTAGTGAGCTGGAAGATTTTGATAAGAAGAAAAAAAAATTCTGTACATAACTAATCTGCATTTTTTGTGTGATGGATGATTTTAGAAAGCTAACCAATAGCTCAAGTTTGTGTTGTATATCTTACCACTTTACTGATTCTAAAGTTTTTTGTTGAATTGTACCTGCAAATTTATATCTTTACAGTATACACTGATGACAGCAAAGCTAATAATATCAACAAACTTGCATAACTCAGGATTTTACCCCAGTCTGTTTTCAAAAGTATATTACTCATGGTCATAGTTTTTACTGGTAAGTTGGAGGAAGGATATTTACTTAAGTTGGGCTTTAATCGTAGGTTAATGACAAATGATGATGATACCACTTTCTGTGATACAGATGTTTTATCCAGAGGGTGCTCTAAGTTTTATCCGACCAAAGCTGGGGGGATACTTAAGTTGGGCTTTAATCGTAGGTTAATGATGAATGATGATGATACCACTTTCTGTGATACAGATGTTTTATCCAGAGGGTGCTCTAAGTTTCATCCAACCGGAGCTGGGGGGATACTTAAGTTGGGCTTTAATCGTAGGTTAATGATGAATGATGATGATACCACTTTCTGTGATACAGATGTTTTATCCAGTGGGTGCTCTAAGTTTTATCCGACCAGAGCTGGGGGGATACTTAAGTTGGGCTTTAATCGTAAGTTAATGATGAATGATGATGATACCACTTTCTGTGATACAGATGTTTTATCCAGAAGGTGCTCTAAGTTTTATCCGACCGGAGCTGGGGAGATACTTAAGTTGAGCTTTAATCGTAGGTTAATGATGAATGATGATGATACCACTTTCTGTGATACAGAAGTTTTAACCAAGGGGTGCTCTAAGTTTCATCCGACCAGAGCTGGGGCGAAATAATGAAGGCCTCCTGGAAAAACCCGACATCAAGTGAGCTATTCATTTACTGGTAGGCCAAGTAAATACATTTAAAGGCTTTTTTTCTGGCATATTTGATTTGTGGACAATGGACTGCAAAAATAACTTGTAACTCCTTCAGGTTTGTTTCTGGTATACAGAGTTATTCAGTATTACTGGTAACCTGACAACAGTGATTAATCTGTAAAATTTGTAAAGCTATAATATGCTGCTATTGGCAACTGTAGTCTAAATAATAGCTTTTTACAATAAAACAACACTTGTATTTAAAAAAGCACTCCGCTAAAGAAATGCTCAGTGAGTTTCAGTAGTGTGTATACTGACTGCATCTTGTTTGATTTATGTATGCAGTTTAACAACCAAAAAGTAGAATAAGGCTAATTTACTGTCCTTATTTTCTCTGCACTGGGGGCATGGTGGCTTATTGGTAAGATTTCTGCCTTACAGCATTCAAGCTTGACCCCCCCCAAAAAATGCTGATTTTTGGATATATCAGTCAGTACTCGTCACCACTGTCAATGAGGGATACTGGTGGAAGTTGGAAAGCAAAATGTACATGACTGTTAAGTGATATAAGAGAAATCAATATGTAATTGTGTGCTGTGTAGAGTATTTAGCATGTGCCATAGTGACTTGAGCATTTATTTCATGTAAATTAGTAAGCGTCTCCACTTCCAGCATTGATCCCACTGCACCATAGCTCCACCCCTTTTAGTTGGCCACACCCATTCAGCTGTCTCCTGCAGCCCCCCTTTGATTTAAAGTCACCAGCCGCCACTGGTTATATGTCGTCAGAAGGTAAGCTATTGGTCTATAATTTTTAGGGTAGCTTGCAAGTAAACTCCTAAGTAGGAGCATTGGTTTTCTTCTTGTTAACCAGGTTGGTGTCTGTCCAGGGTGGGCATATAAATAGCTCTTACTCATGGCTAAATCTTTGTGCAAAGATGTTACCACTTTTAACCAGAAGTTAGATACTGCATCTGGGTCTGGGGTTTTCCAATTAGAGGCCTTCCTTAACTTTGTTTCAATCTCTCTGGCTGTTACTTCACCCCTTTTCATATCCTGTACCTTTGAATTTCTTATTCTTTCTCTCATTTCTTCTATCCATTTAGCATCTTTGTTATGTTCCACTGGATCTTCATAAATACTTCTCCAAAACGTATCTATTTCTTCTTTTTTTGGTGGTCTTTGAATTCCTTTTACCTTGTTTCCCAATTCTCTATAAAACATTTTTGGGTAATCAATAAATTGCTTATTTTGTACTTTTCCTTTATCTTTATTTGTATGTTTTTCTGCATGTGCTGATATTTTTAGTTTTATTATTGGTGATGGTGTATGATAAATCCTGATCAGTTATAATACTGTGCATTGCTTTTATCACATCTATCTTTCTGAGTATTTTTGTTGATCTGTTCCCTCTTCTATACTCTTCTAACAGTGACACTTCTTGTTTTAACTGCTTTATAGTTTTCTCTATTTGATACTTCCATGATGGTATTCAATTTCTCCCCTTCCTTTCCCTCACTACCCTGTGTTCTTGTGGTAGAACTTTTATCAGTTATTAATTTTGCTGCACATTAATTTATCCTGTTTAATTCTGTTATATTGCATACATCTCTATGGACAGTCTTAACTGCTGTGTTCATTTGTTAATCAAACGTGTCACTTTTTGGGTTTTACTGACCTTCTGCAGTCTATTTCTTTCATTGATCTTAACATGTCTATTTATCTCTATTAAATCGAGCAACTCTTCTCTTAGCCGATTCCCTTCTAAACTGAGGGCACATTTTTTGTTCTCCATTTCCTGCGAGCATTCTTTAGAAAGTTCTATGGCATCTTCCTGTGGCACATTCTCTTCAATTTCATCCTGTGTCACACATTGGTCTGTCATATGGGAACTCACTGGCTTATCACCCCTCAACATTGACTGCATCAGAGTTGCCACAGTTTCCTGTTCCTTTTCTTGCTGTCCAGCTTCAAGTGAACATTTATACTGGTTTCCTGTGGAAGGCTCCAAAATATCTTTCTATGGCAACTGACCAGTTGCTTGCCTTTCTACTGGTTTTTCCTTAATTAGGATGTCCACTGCTCACTTACTGTGGTGTTTTCCAAGTTAGGTTTTCTGCACTGAATCCTTCACTTCGCAGGTACTCCATAACCACGGACCTCATGGCTCTCAACCTTCCATCGCCAAAATGAGGAACACTCGCCTTTATAATGTGGAACAAATAGGCAAAATGTGGAACACATACTAATGGCTTACTAACAACTTCAACTAGGAAGGTCATAGGATGGTTAAAATATGCTGGTTTTACTTATAAAGAAGATTCTTTAATGAATTAATATGATTAATTTCAATTTACCATAGATTTCACTTAAAAAAAATTCCTAACACTAAATGTGTGACAGACTCTTTCAATGTGGAACTTTGAGGAATTTTGAGGAACATGAACTTTTTAAGACCCCAAATGAGGTACGTTCCTCGTAATGAGGTACACTTGAGAGGTATGACCACGGTTTCTATTTCTTTAACTTCTCCATTACTAATTTTCTTTTCTACAATACAAAAAATAAGACAAAGAGGAGGTTTTCCATGTCTGAATTCCTTTACCTGCATTTCTCTTCAAATGTCTGTGGTGCTGCTCTTTTTGTATTGATTAGTTTTGCTTTATCCTTTGCATAAATATTACATCATATTAAATCCCATTTTCTTTCTCATGTCCATATTTCTTCAGATGTCCCCTGATCTTCCTGTTTCTCCTTACTTTGGGGACTCGTTCCATCATGCTGTGATGTAACCTGTGTTAGACTTCTACACCAAATCCTTCACTTCACAGGTATTCCATAATTTCTATATTTTTTTTTTACTTCTACTTTTCTAATCTTCTTTTCTACACTCCCTCTTTGTGATACTTTTTTATTGTGAAATGTTCCATATCTGGATGCCTTTGCCTGTATATCTCTTAAGAGTATGTTTGGGGCTACCTTTTTTGTATTGATTAATTTGGCTTTCGATTTCCCATAAATATTGCACCATATCAAATGTCTATTTCCCATGTCCACATTGCATTTTTATACTTTTCAAAAATCTCTAGGTTTGGTTGTTTATATTTTCGCACTTCCTCAGATGCTTCTTTTTGCAAACAGCTCAAAGTTTCTTGGTTTATATACTGTTTTTCACAAATCTGTCGTATTACTGGACATATATTTTTATTTGAAGCTTCTGACAGTTTCTTGTGGAAGTATTTTTCTTTCCTCTAATTTCTCTCAATCATTTTGTATATTTTGTGTCTGGAAATTCTGAACTTTTTGCATAATAGTGAAAATACATAATTTCTTTCTTATCCTCAATAGTCCACTCTATCATCTTTATGGTTCTTCTTTGGCCTATCAGTTTTTGTGATTTTATCAGCTGCTACTTCCTTTTACAACGGGGGGGGGGGGGTCCATCCTCCCACTGGGCCTGGCCCCACTGTAGGAATGCTTCCATATTTTGAGGATTCTGCACAGTCATTTTTTTTCCAGTCCTGGCACCAGTCCGCCTACCAGGATTGTGCACTTTTTTTATCCTGGGTCTTGTGCACCCAGCTCTCTTTTTTAATTTCTGACCTACTTCTGTCCACGAGATATGCATATGCTATATGAGGGGATGCTATGGTCTCAGCAGGCCAACTCCCTTCTTTACTGCAGTAATTCCCTGACGTCAGTGTGTGTGCTGGGGAGGGGGCGGGTGGAGTACTATGTCCTCTTTGCAGATCTAAGTCTGTTTCGAAATGCTTGGATTTCTCTGTCTCTCTCTGGGAAAAGGTACAGATTCTGATGAGTTGTGCAGCAACTGATGGACTGGGTGAGGAAGGTAACACGTCAATGGAAATAAGGGAGTGCTTGGTATAGAAGTTGCTGGAAGGATTAATATCTGAAGTGGTGCTCCTAAACAGGATTCCTTTTTGAAGGTGAAAGGCACTCAAAGGAGCTGTGGAAGGTACCAGCACCTAAATTACTGGTGGCATCATAAAAGTTGGTAATGGGGAGGCTGGCATGAGAAATGGCACTGGGTAGAAAACCCCAGTGCTAAAAATGTCAGTGAGAGGAACAACCAAAGGGGGCATCTGACTACCTGGCACTGGAGAAACAGACAATGCCACCATCAGTGCCATGATTGCTGATATCAGAATATTAGCATTTGAAGAGTCTGCATCCATAACACCATGGTCAGCATCACAAAAAAAGGCTTCACTGTCAGCAGTAACACTATCTGTGCATGTACTGATGCCTCTGGGAACACAGAGGCTCTAGAAGGAAGTAAAGATGGGGATTTGTCACATCCTAAACCAAGGCAACACGTTACTGACCTAAAACAGTCAGCATCGAAGTCTGAAAAGCAGAGGACATCAGTCAATGTTGATTTAGCACAAACTTCACTGACTGATAGAGGGGAATTGGTTGTCAAACAATGGGCAGAAAGAGAGGTGCCTAAACCCCAGTAAAGTGGAACATTCAATTACCATAATGGTGATACATTCAAATGACTTTCCTCACAAACTGCTCAGTACAGTATGATTGCACTATTTTAACAAAAATTACTTCACAAAGTTACAGTTATCACTCATGAAGAATGCAAGAGCAAGGTATTCTACACAGAACTGTGTGAAGTTGCTAACAGCGGTACAGGCAGAATAACTGTAAAAAGTACATCTTTAACAAATGAAAAGTTGAGTGGGACATCTTCAAAATTTTCCAAATTCCACAAGACAACCAACAAAGTCAAAGAAATCAGCATGTTTTAGAGAAACAGAGGAATAAGGAAACCAGAGTTTGAAGATGTAAAACATGATCTTTAAGAATGGCCACATTCTTCCTTCTTGTTAAAGGACTGTGGCTACAAGGAAAACTTTCCTCACAAGGAGGATGACTAAAAAAAACAGTCTACAAGAAAGCATAAGAGAAACATGAAAATGATTGAGCAGGATGCAGTCGACCAACATCTAACTTATCAAGCAGAGAAATAAATTAGGGCTCTCAAGAGGTCTTTAGCATAATGAAGGACATATCCCCAGAAAAGTTTTATTGAGATCTTGGGAAACCCAGCCTTTCGTAATACTGTTCTCTTTTGGTTTCCCTGGGGTTTAAGGAGACAGTTACCTAGGTTACAGATCCTATTAACACACGATGGTTGAACTCAAAGTTCCAATTTACATCCACCTTTCTAGCTCTGTCCTAGGTCTTTTGCTTCAGAATGCAAGTTAAGCATGGTTATCTCTTCTGCTTGCTCTTTATTATGCATCGCTAGCTAACAGGATGCATTTTTTTTGTGTTTATTATACATAACATCTACGCAGCTGTGACAGTGGCAGGGTTACATAAATGACACTTATGAATCCTGAGCAATCCACATTACTCCAACACAGCTCAGCAAAAGCCTGTGTATCTCCATTCTGTACATAAAGAAAAGCAGGACTGGTAAAATCAGACTAATTGTGGTGTTACACACTACAATCAGTACCATCACCCACATACCCACTGCTGGTCAGACATCTGATGTCAACCAAGATGACCTCAAGGATGTATGTGTGTGTTCATATGACAAAAAAAGAGAGAAATACATAAAGTAACAGCACACTGTAGACATGCATGGCTACGTCAGTAGCTATTTTCCACTTTGGTGGTGAAGCACAGATGAGAATAAAACAGCATCGCTTCAGTCTTTGTATTACAAAGACATCAGAATCCAGACTTCTTCCTCTGGAAGGATCAGCAAACAATTCCCTCTCATTGTGTGGGAGTGACAGTGAAAATGCACACTTACTAACTGATAAACTGCAGAGGCGTGGTGCAGGAAATTATGAAACAAGCTTTGCATACTGACAGCTTTATGATTAATGT
>NC_056728.1:587681637-587714137 GCF_019279795.1 Protopterus annectens
AGATACAGGTTTGCTTCATCCAGAGTTTCAGCTGACTGGTTTGTAACCCTTTTTCAGGTATTCCAGCTACAAATTTTCCCTTAGTAGCACTTGTGTGAGTCAGAACTTCCACCCTTTACCCTCTTAGGTCTCTGTGGCCTCTCTCCCTCAGTTTCTAAGAAATATGGATAGACAATTTCCTACATTTTCTCCTGCCAGGCTGGATGATAATGGGCATCCTGATACAGTATATCGACTGCCTCTTGTACACGGACAACCCTCTACTACTACCACCTAGGAACACAATTTGTGAGAGATGCAATTACATCAAGCACCTAGTGTCATTGCTTTCTCCCTCACAAACCAGTACATCTGGTACTGAGAAGGTTGTCAACAAGAACACCACACCTCAACCACCACCCATACAACACACCCCTGCATATGTGGAGGTCCTCAACAAAAACATACCCAAACAACAGAGACCTCCGAGGCAAAAGCACACACGAATTTCAATGACCAGCACATACAGTTCACACACCTGTGTCTCACAACCACTAAGGCCTAAACATAAACACAGCATATTAGTCATAGGAGACCCCATTGTGAGAGACACAGATGTGCCCCTCACCGGGCTGGATAAGGAGAAAGTCACAGTTGGTTGCTTGTTGAGTGCCAGAATCCGCCATATCATGCATGCACTCAAGTCTCTTAACAGGTACTGATATAACTCTGTCATAGTCCATATTGGCATGAATGACTTGAGATTTACCTCCCTGGACTATATGAACAGAGACATGATCAAGCTCGCTGAATAGGTTTCCCAGGAAGGTATGTTCCTAGCCTTAGGCAGCATTCTACCATCACCCAGAATGCCTTAATACAAACAGAAAATGATTGACTAACAATTGGTTTAGTTTCTGGTGTCATTCCAAGGGGATCCAGTACCTGAAAGCCTGAGGGGACATGATTGAAAAAACATGATGCCAGAGATGGCCTGCATCTGTCTCCCTTGGGCTTCAGGCACCTGGCAAACCTACCAACATGAAAATTTCATCAAAACATAAATTAAAGGTTATGCTGCTAAACGATAAGAGTCTAAACATGAAAATGCACTCACTGCAAGCATTCTTAACCCTGGAAGATGACATTTGTGCAGTCACAGAAACCTGGTTCAAAGCAGAGCACCCCAGCCATACCAGGTTACTCATCCTATCACACATTCAGACCCCAGACCATAGTCAGCAAAGCAAAAGGAGGTGGAGTTGCAATATACATAAAATACACGCACACCTCTAGGCTAGTCAAACAGTATGATGCGCAGGAAACACTCCGGGTGCAGTTAACAATTGACAAGACTCCTATTCAAATCATAGCTAGCTACAGGCCTCCAATTTTGACTCAAGATGCCAACTCTGCCTATCTGGACATCTTCGAATCTATCAAGATTCAGCCCTTTACCCTGATCCTGGATGACTAACTATCCAAATATAGATTGGATGAAATACTTATGCCAAAACACAAATGCCCAGAGATTCCTTGATTTTGTCAATGCAAATGCCTTGGATCAGTTAGTCGACACCCCCACAAGAGGTGAAAATACCTTGGACTTGGTATTAACCCACGAGTAACCACTGCAGCATCCCTACAGTGTCATCATTCCTGCTAAGATCCGACCACAAAGCAGTCACTTCCCAAAGTCAAAATATCCCCGGACCATCCTCTAGCTAGGGTCAAACAAAAACATTTCTCCAAAACAGATTACAACCTCCTGAGAGAAGGTATAAACAGCTTTACAGCCCCCTCCCCCATCCACAGAAACTGGCACATATGTCCAACCTACACCAAAGTACTATATGAGCAATTATATAAATGCATGGAATCAGGAATACCAGACAGGACAAAATCAACCACCTCAAGCAAATCTGCAATACATAAGCTCTATAGTAAAAGGAAAAAAATTGCTGTCTCGGACCAAGAAGGGGCAGGTGCCTAAATGGAAGGAATCTCTCCTTAGCCTGAACAAGCAAATAAGACCAGTAGGGAAATTCTCCACAGCAAACTTTGAAACCAAAATGGCCACGTCTACTAGACAATCACAAGGTCTTCTTCACATAAGTCCACAATCTCTAGGGAAGCATCCAGATCTGCTCAAAATTGGTGGACAAGGGCACCACACACACAAATGCTATAGATATAGCCAACCTGCTTGCAAACTGGTTCAGTGAAAATTTTACCCCTCTGTCCCCCCTCTCCACCCACCATCCCTCATCTCTAGGGAGCAAGTCATCACTACCCTCGCAATAGCAAAACATACAGCCTCCTTGGGACCAGATAACATCCCAGGCTGCATCCTACATGAAGACGGGCAGGAACATGCAGCACCATTAGACACCCAATTTAACCAAAGCCAGAGTACAAGCTTTGTCCCAGCCAAGTGGAAGACAGCCACTGTCATCCCTTTGCACAAAGGTGGTGCATCCACCGGTCCAGGAAATTATAGATCCATCAGCCTAACTAGCTTGATCTGCAAGGCCATGGAGCAGATTATGGACCTCGTAACAAGGACATTAGCAACCTCCAGACACTCGATCCCACACAGATTGGTTTCGTCAAGGGGAGGTCATACCTGTTAAATTTGGTCGACTTCTTTGAGACAGTTATCAAGGCCATGGACGAGGGGAAGATGGTGCAGAACGCCTACCCTGACCTGGCCAAAGGCTTTGACACCTTTTCCCCTCAGGTATAAACTCTCTCAACTAGGCATCAATCCATGTGTTACCCGATGGGTAGAAAACTGGCTCACTGATGGAACCCACCTAGTCAAAACAGGGAAATCCACTTCAAGCAATAGACCCGTAACGAGCGGTGCACCCCAGGGATTGGTCCTGGGGCCTCGGATGTTTGGGATATATTTTTCTGAGGTGCAGACCAAAACCAGTGGGATATGGCTGACCAAGTTTGCAGTTGACTCCAAGCTGGGAGCGGTCATCAATTCCCTTAGTGATGTGGACATCCTGCAAGAGGGTCTCACCCAAACAAATGACTGGTGCCAGAAACATGGCCTCAAACTGAATGCCAAAAAATGCACCATCCTCCTCTTTGGGGAGAGTGAAGTCTCCACAAATTATCATTTTGATAATAAGGTCCTAAGCTCGCAATCAGTCGTGAGGGACTTGGGCACCTAGGGTGATAGCAAACTTACTTTTGACCACCATATTGCTTCCATTATATGGAAATCTTTCCACATGGCCCACCTCATTAGTAGGGGTATCTCATCCAGGGACAAGGTGGTCATAACATCACTATATTCTTCCCTTATAAAACCCATTATTGAGCACAATGCCCCTTTCGGCCCGTACCTCACAAAGCACATGCAGCAGCTGGTCAGACCACCGAGGTTCCTCACCAAGAGAATCCAGGGCCTCAAACATTTACCCTACACAGACAGGCTAAAGGCCCTGTCCCTCTACTCAGTCTCCTACAGATGCCTCAGAGGTGACCACTGTTTGACATAAGAAGCAATCTCAGACCCCACCCTGATGGGACTGCTGCATATCCGCAAGTTAAGCTCCTCTTGAGTAACCCGCACGCGCGACCTCAACCTAGTCTGTGACATCAATAGGACTTGGTGGGGCAGATTTGTGTCCAGAGACTCCCCCAATTGTGGAACAGATTCCCTTCTCCACGTCAAGCAGAGTACCTCATTAACCCTTTTTAAGCGCAACCTGGATAACTGGATGGGGAACAGAAAATACACCCTTGGGATTCCACCTGTGTCCCTGCTGGACAGTGGCATAGGGTGCTGACTTGTTGGAACATGGGCTAAATTCTTAGCTAGGTTTGTAAGGGCCTCAGGGCCAATAGCCTAGTAATTTCCTATGATCCTGTATGGTGTTAAGGTTTTATATGCGTACACACACACACACACAAATATAAAAGCAATCTAAAGAAACACTGAATCCAGTCAGTCAACAAGAATAGTATGAAATACCACTGTGTTCCCCCACTACTGACTGCCCACTTAACAGCTACAGGATAGCAGCAAGACCTCTATATCATTCCTTATATCTTGGGTAAGCTCTACCTCAATGCAGTTTATTAGGAACAGACCCCACAATGATGCTTTGTTTAAACCATTACTTGATTTAGCTTCCAGACAATGGCAGTTCATCAAGAAAAAATTCTACATCTCTGAGATCATCATCATCCCTATCTTCACAGACATGCACAATGATAACTCAACAAACCCCTCTGTATAACCAGAGCCATTGTTAGAAGATCCATCAGTAGATCACTCAATGTACACCATCACTTACTGGTGTTCTTAGAAGGCCTTAGTACTACAGGGCAACCATACACTCTAATATTCAGTGGTATTAGGCTAAGAAATTCTGTCTTATTTTACACCCCACCCCAAAACAGTACTTAGTTTTCCTGTCTTGACCTAAAAGTTACTCTTGAGAATACTCTATAGCATCTTAATTTACAAACAAGTCCTGGTCACCAGATTGTAGATAAGACACATTTTATGGCATAACTCTCAAGCCTGCCTAAAATATACCTCAGTCTCCTCAGTCCCTCAATACTTCCAGTAGGAAAACTCTCTCTCGACTTTTATGACTAACTCAGGAAGCTTCTCAGAATAAATTACTCTCTCCTATAAATCGACTCCAGTTGTACCTCCACATTCGCCAGTCATCCATTCAGAGGTTCATAGGTGTGCACTGGGCTAATGGCCCTGGAGCCTTTACAAGCCTAGCCCATAGAATTGCCCTGGCATCATTCTGCCTGACATTAGTTCCCAGTGCCTCTATCAAGTACAGCCACTGGAGTGATCCCCAGGGTGAACTTTCTATTTCCCATCCACTCATCAATATTTCTCTTGAAGAGGGCCGGTGAGCTGCTCTGCTTTACATGTATGGGAAGTCTATTCCAAGCATGGGCAGTCTCTGGGTTTTGAACCTGTCCTTTCAGCATGTTCTATTGATTGCGGTAATGAGGTTGAGGTATCTGGAGTGTGTGGTGCAGAGGGATTGAGATTTCTTTAGATGTAGCATTTCTAACAGAGCTGGGTCAGACATGGCTTTGTAAGTCAAGCAGAGATCGCCTCTTAGCAGATGATATGAGACAGAGAATAGCTGGAGTTTTTTTGAGTCTATGTAAAACATGTGTTTAAGGCCTAGGATCCTCTTTGTGATGTACTTTTGTGGCCTTTCCAGCTGTTGCATGTGTCTAGTGAGGTACATGCCAAATGGGGCATTATACTCAATGACTGGCCTAATGAGGGAAGAGTAGAGAGATGAAGACCTCTTTCTTCCTGGATGCAAAACCCTTAGTGACGAGATGTGCCACACAGAAAGACTTTCTGACCACAGTAGCAATGCGGTGGTCGAAGGAGAGGTTGCTGTCAACCTGTGTCTCCAGATCTCTTACAACTTCTTCAATGGTGTTCAGTGGGCTCCTATCGATGTGGTAATTAGTGGGAACTGAGTTTTTCCCAAAGGGGATAACGACGCATTTTTTGGCATTAAGCTTAAGGCCATGGTTTCTGGATGGCTCCCAGCTTGCAGTCATCTGCAAACGTGGTCAGCCAGAGTCCCTCTGTGTTGGCCTGGACTTCTGAGAAGTAGATGCCAAACAGGAGAGGACCCAGGACTGTGCCCTTTGGGCCGCCACTTGTGACAAGTTGGCAGTCTGACTTGGAGTCCGCTACTTTCACACAGTGAGTTCTATCTGTGAGCCAATTTGCAACCCACCTAGTGATATAGGGGTTGATGCCTAGTTTGGGGAGTTTATCAATAATTCCTGAGTGAGGAACTCTCCTTTCATAATACTAAGTGTTGTGCCAAATCTGCGTACTCTCTGACATGGTTTCATTAATCTTTCAATCTCTTGCTGCACGCTTCATTGTGAACTTATCTGATTTTCTCCATTTACTTTCTAAAATTATAGTAAAATTAATTTGCGGGGAGACTTAAGGGGTTTCCTCTATAGTCTTGGATCCTTTACTGGTACTGGCATCCTCTGTCCTCTCAGCTGTCCCTATTTTTGAGGAGTGTTCTATTTTAGGCATGATTCACCCCTACACAGGATGACCCTTTTTTCAGACACAATTTTCTGACTCCCCCTCATCATGATTTTTCTGAAGCTGTGTAGTACAGAGAAAACCACACTACATGACCAACATACTAGTGGCACCAAAAATTTAAAGAAAGAGGAAATACATCTTATACCTTCCTTTTTCTGAAAAAAATGTCAGTGTTGTAGTGTTCCAGTTCATTGAAGTTGTTAGACCTTACCCTTCTCTTTGATAATGTGCTTATATTTTTTCCATCATTTTTGTCACACACTATCTTTAAACATGATTCTGAGTGGTACCCCACATGCCTGCTGGAAGTGGGAAGAGTTGTGTGTTATTTGGTATTCATATTTTAGGCTGGATGTTCCTACTTTTCTAGGGCCTTTGTTCGTGTTTTCAACGTTTGCAGGTTGAGAGACATGATCTTCATTAACTACTACTTGAGAAGACGTGGTCTGCTCCTGCGCAGACTACAGTTGCAGAGATGCTCTTCCAGACATTCTTTTGGATCTTCTAGTCTAAAGGAGAAATCAGCATCAAATCAACACACTGGCACCAACAGGGACAATGGGAGCAACCTCAGACCATGTTACTTAGTGTGCTATACTGGACATTTAAGAAGAAATATGGTCTTAAATGCCAGCAACAGGTACCAGGGAACTGTGAATGCACCTCTGTGCCCTGAAGTTTCTGAAGTAATAACGCTGGATGGTTTAAGAGTGTGTGGTGTAAGGGACTGGGGCGGGAAAGTACAGAAATGCAGAGGATTTATTTCAAAATGCAAGTGTGTGTAATATTTACTGAGATAAAGAAACCACTCCAGATTCTGTAGCCAGCAAAGCTGAACAGTGAAGGTGTCTTTAGGGGAAATGGAACCCTCCCCTTAAAAGCCTTGTGTACTTGTCCACAACACAGTGACAGACATTCAATACATGCCCACTACCAATCAACTTATCCTTGTAGATAAAAACAGACAGCAACTACAGGCAGGGAACATTATATCACTACTGTTACTCTCTTATCTCGGTTGTCTGATCTGCTTTCTTTTTCAGCTGGCTGCCACCCAGAAATATTGCTGTTTAAATTACTGCTGTCAAACTCAAGAGTTACTGTTTCAACTATGGCAGAGTCTGTGTGTACATGTGACGAGTATGCCTTACCACAAATGAGACTGTGGTTCTTTGTGGAAGTCCCCAGTGGTGCAGATGGAGGAAAGGTTGGCTGCAAGGCCTTGCTTTGACAAGACCTTGAACAATTATGCTACTAGAGCAATAAACTTTTATGAACATGTACACTCAATCCATGTTCACCCTACAGTATACCCATGAAGAGTAACAAATGAGTTCATGGTAAGCTAATATGGAAACTGACCATATCTCAAAGGGAAATGATACATTTGTCCACTGAATGAAACATTTACTTCTGCTCAACTAACCAGACATCGACTAACTGTTAAGACAGACACCAGAAGGTTAGTATCAGTTTGAAAGTGTTTAGAGCATTCAAAAATGAAACAGTACTTGCTTTTTTTTCTTTTTAAACAAGAAACATCTTTATTACATTATCACATATGACATAGGCAGTCATACATTTATATAAATGAAAACAAACCATATCGACATACTTTTAGTTACAAACATTATTCATCACTTATAATCTATCCAGTCATCTTCGGTTAAATATTACATAGCTCATTCAAATCCTGCCTTCTTTTAAACCTCATTCTTCCTCTCAGGTAATGTTCCCACATTTCCCATTTTCTTCTATGTAATTTGTTCCTACCCTTTTCTAAAGATCCCAATTCCAGTTGTTTTAACTCTTACTATATTCACTACTTCTAATAAAGCTGGTCTATTTTCTAGTAATTGCTTTTTGACAGTCACCATAAATAGACTCAGTAAGGCCCTAATATATCCAGGCAACTCCAATTCTGTATCCTAGCTCAAAAAATCATTTCATTAGTTACACTAATTTGCTCACGCAGTATCTCTGACAGAGTAGTCTGCAAGGAATCTTTAAAGTCTGCCAGCACATCACACTCCCAGAAAATATGTTCTCAATTACCTCTTTCTTCCCCATCACACCTCCAACATTTGCTGTCTACCTGAGGAAAACATTCTTTGGAGTCTACTCGGGGTATAAAAATACCTATGTAAACAATTCTAAGCAAAAATACTAGATCTTGAAGACTGATGCATAGTTGGGAGACATGCATATAAACCCCCCATTTTTTTCTTTGCAAATTACTAATCCAATCTCTCTTACCAATCCTAACCTCTGATTCTTGTAGTTATCATGCAATATTTTATATGCTCTACAAATTATTTTTTAACAGCAGCTTCTGTTCTAGATACTACTAAAAACTCTACCAGTGCTGGTCTTTTGTTTAGGCTCTACCTATTTCTTTCTCTTTGCCTATAGCCTGACACCAATCCTTGATAGGGGAAGGCAGTTTCTAGCCTGCAGTCCAAGTAAATTCTTTGCATCTTCCCATTCTATTACCTTTCTCTCTCTAGTCATTTGCTCCCAATACCTTGATTATTTTGCCATTTTTCCTCTAATAAATTCCAGCCCCCTCTTGCCTATTGTCTGTATCCTTAATTGCAGTCATTCCGATACACAGAATCTCCATGAAACAGTACTTTTTACTTTTTGTTCCACCTGGTAATAATATCCGCACTGTAAGAATAACAGAAATTGCAGGCTATGGTTGCAATGGAAAATATATGTAACAGAAGGAGAATCAATGAAACTAAATAATAATCCACCCACACAGAAAGGTGTCACTGATATCATTACAATGCACAGAGATTGGCAGACATTTCACCAGTGCTGACTACCCAAGTACCTATCAGAAATTTACCTGGAGATGGACAAAAGCTTGACAGAGAGATTTCACTGCTTTACTGTGGCTACAAACCAGACAGCAGCTTCCTAACCCATGTTCAGAGTTCTAGTTACATAAATGTTAAACACAGCTTTTAGTATGCCTCTCTAAGATATTCTATAGATGTCATCAGAATACAACTAAAAGCAGATTCAAGCTTGTCCATTTTCTGAGTTTTCTCCCAGTTATCTGCCTCATATATCCAACCACTTACTGGCACTGTTCTAGCCTACATAAGAAAAAGAACTGCCATTCGGACTAGGACAGGTATATAATCAGGCCCTATTCTTATGGTCAGTCTTCTGAAACTTGAGTAGTTGTCTATCATTTTTCATACATTTTTACTGACTGCTGGGATCCTAAAGCAAATCTCTTAAAACTAGTATCCGTTATATGTTGGTGCCTCATCAGTGCACAGCTGATCACATCTGGCAAACAGTTCTGGTTCACAATTAGAGGATAGGGCAAAAAAGGATTATTCATGTATCAAAATCCTAACGCAGACAGCTGCAATGAAAATTTGTCTGTACAAGATACTTACCTTTCAGTGCAGCATACCATGTTGCAACTACCAAAGGCCAAGGCTGACGAACTGCTACCCACTACCCAAAATGACCATCTCAATGTAATAACTTCTTACCTTTCAGCAAATCAGCACCAGTCACAGTCAAGTTTTACCAGCTTTAAGAAGCACCATTGGCAAGTTAACTGCTTTTTTTTAAGAATTAAAATGCAAAAAATTTCCACTTATTCCTGATGCACTGGTGCAGCATGAAGCTGAGATGTGTACAGTAGGTTTACTCATTACCAAAGTAATGATACAGGGATATAACTAAAATAACACAGATACTACAAGGATTCAAAGGTAGCATCAAAGCTCATTTCAACTAAATGGCTGGTGGATCCTTCCTAGTAAACCCGAGTTCAACTGTGACAACAGGTTTTTTTTTTTCAGTGAAAATGAAAACTGGTCATATAATCACACTTTACAATGTAAAATCCACGTAGATTAATAAAAAAAAAAATCAATGCGGGTCTTGCTCAGTTTTGTTTTTTTCTATAATAAATTGCTGAAAACACGGGAAAACAAAGTAAAGACGACATTTATTAAGGGAAGTGAGTGTTTTCATTCGCACTTGTAGTGAAAGTCTAGCAGAGTAGTCAAGCTCTGTGGTATGTAGGGGCAGAGTGCTGACCGTGTCCCAGACAACCTGGGACTGAGTAGCAGTCCCTCCACTGGAGAAAATAACTTGGGGTGGGAGAAGAATGAGAGGCTGAGCCCAACCACTTCTCCCAGGGTAGCAGTGGCTGGGTGGAGGCACTTTGAGTGTGTATTCTGTCTGCACTTCTTGGTAGACTGAAGAGCCAACAGAGGTATTTGTGTCGAGAAGGGCAGGGTGGCTGAGGGCTTGTGTCACTTGCAAAAAATTCTAGGTGTTACTCAACATACAAGGGTGAAACATGGTAGGGTACAAGGAAAACTTTGATCCCAAGTGAAGCATGGCACTTCTCAGTGTGTGCCTTCCCCTCCTCAAAGGGCTCTTGCACCTGGAGGAATGAACAGATCCACAGAGCAGTTGAGGGGGGGCTCAATGATCAGACCAGGACCACAGTAAAGAAAAACAAAAAGCAGAGTACTGACTGTCATTCCGACTCAGTTATAGGCTAAACCATGTATAACCTCTTCAAAAATCATCTAAGCATTGGTTTACTCTTAATTACTTCCTTTAAGGCCTAAGTATTCCATACTCTCAGGACTTAGCTGACTCTCCTCTCTAAATGCTTCAAGGGTAACACTCAGGCAGCACAAATCTGCAATAACTTTGAACTGAATCATGACATCATAACTGTTCTTTCTGAAAACTTTACCTAGCTAAAGGCTTGCAATGATGTCATTCTACTACTTGCACAGTATTGCAGGGTCACATGTCTTCCTCACTGGGGTACCACAGGTTGTGTCTTGAGTCCCTTACTATTTACTGAACTGACCCATGACTGCATCACCAGGTACAGCTCAAATCATATAATTAAGTTTGCAGATTACACAACAGTTGTGGGTCTCATCAACAAAGATGATGAAACAGCCTATCAAGAGATGGTTAACCAACTGATTGTGTGGTGTGACAACAATAACCTGGCACTGAAAGTGAACAAGACCAAGGAGATAATTGTTGACTTCAGAAGGAACCATGGAGTGCACCCTCCACTCGCAATACACATAGAAACAATGGACAGGATAAAAAGTAGCACATTTTTAGAGATACATACTGCGGAGAACTTGTCATGGTCCATAAACACAAACTCTATTGTCAAGTGGGCGCAAGTGCCTCCAATTTTTGCAAAGAATAAAAACAAACCTTCCACCTCCTGTTCTCACAATTTTCTACAGGGGCACTATAGAAAGCATCTTGTCCAACAGTCTTTTGGTATAGTATGGAAACTGCTATGCTTTGAATCGGAAGTCTCTCCAAAGGGCAGTGAAAGCATCTGAGAAAATTATTAGGACCACTCTTCCATCTATTCAGGACCTACACTTGTCTCGATGTTTCAGCAGAGCCATTACAATAGTCAGAGAAATCACTCAACCTGCCCATGGACTGTCTTCACATCATCTGACAAGCGCTACCGCATTATGAGGTGCAAAACCGCCAGATTCAGTAAAGCTTCTTTCCACGGGCCAGACTACTCAACTCTACTAATAACAAGCATTATGATGGTCATCAGGCACAGCAATCTATCTTGATGAGAACTCATTTTTGTGCAATAACGCTAATGCTAGTCTCAACTCATATTTTGCAATAAACCAGTCGGCACGAAACTAGAATTCTTGTGCAATACTGATAACTGTTGGAATTCTGCGCAATAATGTACTGTTTACATCTGTAAAATGTTTTGGATGTTATGCCTGCAATGGTTTGTTTTGATGTAGTAATGTCTGTTGAAATGCATCTCCCCATTAGCTTGACAAGTCTGATCTGGAAAGCCACTGAGCGTATTATTATGGATTTATAAACAAACCAAAAGATGAATTGGACTGCGCTATCTTCTCTTGACAACAAAATGAGGAAACGCAGTATCCACAGCATAAACAGCCAAGAATATGGCTGTTTATGCTGTGGATACTGCGTTTCCTCATTTTGTTGTCAAGAGAAGATAGCGCAGTCCAATTCATCTTTTGGTTTGTTTTCTCTCGCAACTTTCTACTTCAGGATTTATAAACAAGGACATAGGCAATCTCCAAGCACTTGACCCCACCCAATTCGTATTCATCAAGGGCAGATCTTGCCTGCTGAACCTGGTTGACTTCTTTTTTAGACTGGCACCAAGGCCCTGGATGAGGGGACAGTCAGTACATACAGCTTACCCTGACTTGGCCAAGGCCTTTGACAGAATCCCCCACGCGGGCATCATTGAAAAAATAACACAACTTAGTGTAAATCCCAATCTCATCAGGTGGGTGGCCAAGTGGCTCACTGACAGGACCTTCAAAGTCAAAATAGGCACCTCCACCTCCGATAGCAGACCTGTCACTAGTGGAGTTCCCCAGGGATCTGTCTTGGGACCCCTACTATTTGGCATCTATTTCACAGTGGTCCAGGCAAAGACAAAAGGCCTGTGGCTGACCAAGTTTGCGAACAACTGAGTTGCATGTCGTCATTGATTCCCAGGATGATGATAACATACTGCAAGAGGGTCTCACAGCAACTAATGACTGGTGCCAAAGTCATGACCTCAAGCTAAATGCAAAAAAATGCATCATCATACCAATCGACAAAAACACAACCACTACAGATTAGCACATCGATGACAACCCCCTAAGCACACAACCTGTGATGAGAGGCCTGGGCACTCAGGTTGATAACCTCACATCCAACCATCATGTAGCAGCAGTGGTCAGAAAAGCCTTTTACTTGGTTCATCTAAGTAAAGGGACTGCATCTAGTAAAAAGGAGGTTATTAACCATCTCTACTCCTCCCTCATTAGACCAATAATGGAGTATAACGCCCTGTCTGGGATGTACCTCTCCAAACATATGCACCAACTGGAAAGGTCACTGAAATATCTGACAAAGAGAAACCATGGCTTCCAACAACTGTCCTATGCAGACAGGCTCAAATCACTATTACTCTACTCTGTATCGTACAGATTGCTCAGGGGTGATCTGTGTCTTGCCTACAAGGCAAACACGGACCCTGCCCTACTAGAAATGCTCCATATCCATAAGCCTAACTCCTCATGCACTACCCACTCAAAAGGCCTGAATCTAATATGCAACATCAATAAAAACCTGATGGACAGACAGGTTTGTCTCCAAGAGGCTACCCGTCTCTGGAATAGACTTCCCTTACACGTCAAACAGAGCACCTCGCTGATCCTCTTCAAGCGCAACCTTGATGAGTGGGAAAACCACAAATTTGTCCCAGGGCTTCCACCTGTGTCCCTCATTGACAGGGGTGACAGGTGCTGACTGAGGTTTCTTTTTGGGGATAAAGTCTTGGCTAGGCTTGTAAGGGCCCCAGGGCCATTAGCCTAGTTATCCACCTATGATCTAGTGATGTTTTGCACACCGAGCCTGGAGAAACAAAATTTCGTTCAGTTTGCACCGTTGTGTGAAGTCTGAATGACAGTTTACTTTGACTAGTCAGCCAGCTCATGATCAAGTTCCTTCCCACAACGTCGCCACCACTGTCACAGATGGATGCTATTCCTCCATAATATTGGGCAATTACCTTCACACAAAATAACCCTGTCCATCTTTGCATATGGTTTATGCAGCAACTAAAAGGAAATTAGAAAAACATTACCAAAGCTAAAAACTGGGTATCAATAACATTGCACAAATATTTGCTTATCTACATGGGCACATCTCTACATGCTCCAGAAAGACAGTGAAGTCTACTCACTGTTCGGTGAAATGCAAAAGAGAAAATTATGCATACAAAGACATCTTCAAGTACCTTGCAATCAAAGATTTGTATCATCAACTGTAACTTTGTTAGTAGTCCACTGTGCAAAATTACGAAGAGACTGAATGCCTTGTAATTCAACAAATTACAGAAAAGAGGGTGCTGCATGTGAAATTAAGCTTCATTCTGTCTCACTCGATTTATGGATTCAAGAAAATGCAGCTCTGAAAGAGGTGCCTACTCAGTAGCCTTGGCCTTCTTAAAGACAAAGCATGCACACCTCATCCTTTTCTCCACAAAAGGTTCCACCTCATCACTCCTCTCTCACCCTCTCTCTCTCTCTCTCTCAGACATCAAGCTCCTCCTGCAATACCCAAGGGCCACTAACTGAACCCAGCATGGCTAGGATGTGGCCAGGGCTCTGAGCTAGCATTGTTTAGTATGGAAACCATATACACACCATATTCTCCACCAGCCATACTACCACTTCATAAAGATAACCGCTAAGCACTTTGCTATTATGAAATTAAAATACACTGCAAAGTTAAACTTGTAATAATAAAGTGCTATGACCGCAAAGTTGGTTACATTTAATTGGAGCATTACAGGAAGTCCTCTCCTTCTTATAAAGCGGTTGGGTGTTCTCTTCCCCATCCTACTCAGATCACATTTGATGGCAGAAGGGTCAGACAAAGAGGAGTGTAATAACTGCTCTTTACATAAAGGGCCTATATTATAACAGCGAATGCTTAAAATGGCGAACGCTGTATAATCGACCCCCAAAAAAACTAAAACGCAATTTAGAACAAACAGAACAGTGATTTTTTTCCCCCAGGGTCCGCAGAAAACCCCCAAACATGAAATAAAGTGAAGGGGGCTTTGCCCCCCGCACCCCCTGATGTGGGGGGCCCACCACTACTTAAATACATCAACCCCAAGATCACACCACAGTGGAAGAAAAGGCAAAGTCCCGAAAATGCCCCAGTGATTTTTCCCTGGGGGGGGGGGGGGGGGTCGCTGTTCCGTGTCTTCGGGATTTTGCCATTTAAACATTTACCTGTCGATTAAATAGTCTTCGCTATATTAAGTGTTTGTTTACTTAACAGGGAACCTAGATAAATTCACTTTGTTAATCAGTTTTCCCCCCACAGGGTAGATATGGGCCATCTTCTTTGGTACAGTTTAGAAAGATAAGGCCTCAGATGCAAAGTTGGCAACAGCTCCTTAAGTGACTGAAGAACATTAATCAGCTACACAGCAGTAGGCTAACTTGACCAGGCAGCTAACAAGCAATACAAGGTCATTAAGTGACATACAGCCAGGCATGGCAACAGAGTTACAAGGCTACCTAACCTGCTTATGCTCGTCTTATTTGACAAATCACACTGCTAAGGACATGTCTCACTTCATTTATCATTTTGTTTGTCCATTTGATGGCAGTTGTGGGTGGGGTACGGAATCCCAGAAGGCAGAACAGGGAAATAACTACCATGACAGAATGCTGACATTTAAATTTACTGAATTTCTACTTTTGTTGTTTTACAATTCTGAGCATGTACAGTAAGGATTTTAAAGTAATTTTAGTGGCCCAAATGTCTCTTCCCCCAAGTAAGAGAGTGGTTTTATGACCATTTTATTGTTTAAGGGGGTTGTGAAAACAAGTTAAATTGGTCAGAAAAGCTGAAATGAATGGCTTAAGTGAGTTAGCATTTACCTCTGTTTTGGGGAAATGACCAAGGCTATACAAAAACTCTACTAAAAAAGGCAGTTTCAGGTGTGGCTTCAGTATTCATTTAGAAGCTGTATTACATTTGAATTATTAACAGAGACATTGGATTTGTAAGGCCCTAATCTTATACTGCGCTGACTGAGATGGTGGTGTACTTCTCAATTGTCCAGAATTTCGCAGGATGTCCAGATTTTTGCCTTACATTTTTTGTCTGTTCTTCATGTAATTTGTGTTTTTTGGGCAAATCTTGGAGGAATGATGTCACTATATAAAAAGACATTTTGAGTTTCAGACTTCAGAAAATGCATGCCGTGGCAAATCCTGTTATTCTAGCAACAAGCAACTTTCCAAGTTTATAACAGCAATATTTAAAAGCTGTCCCTATTTTTGGGGCCTTTGTCCCAACCCCCGTATTTTTGGTTTTGTCCTGATTTCTTGTGCTAAAAGTTTGAATTGTACTGGTATGCATGTAGCTAAAGGATGGTATCCTAAAGCCAGATTTCTTATCCCGAGTGTGGTTAACTCTAAACGAAACATTACAGTTTTGTTTCAGAATGTGTTGTGACAAGTGCGTGCAGGAACATGAAAGCCTGAATCCCTGGGGATTAGTGTGCATTTATTGCCATGTCTGCTTCTCTGTAGCTGAAATTCTAATTGCCTTCCTAAGATAGTACAGTTATTACTTATTTGCAACAGCCTGTCACATGTACTGTGTTTCTAATGAGTTCTGCAGCACATGACTAACAGAAGCAGAAATTCTTAAGGGGTGATGACATTTCCCATGTAGAACATGCATTTACAAAAATACAAATGCTGTTAAAGGTGATATTACACAAGTTGCCAAGTGACTAAAATGATTTCTTTAAGTATCTTACTGCTATAACGAAATGAGTTCTGAATAACAAAAGGTCACTGCCCAAGTGGAGCAACTTTTAAAAGTCAATGAAGCTTTCTTCATTTGAACTAAAAAAAAAAAAAAAAAAAAAAAAAAAAAAAACAGCAAATGGACCATGTACAACACAGGTTGATGGGAAGTTGGGCTGTGTTACTTAAGTGTTGAAATCAAAATGCATTTATGAGTAAACAGTCATAACAGATTAAAGGAGTTCTGTATTTTGAGGCATAAAAGGTTTTTGGAAATGCACCTAGGAGAGTGTAGCCTTAGATAATGGGAAGTTACTAGGCTATTGGCCCTGAGGCCCTTACAAGCCTAGCCAAGAATTTATCCCATGTTCCAACAAGTTAGCACCCTATGCCACTGTCCAGCAGGGAATCCCAGGGGGGTGTACTTTCTGTTCCCCATCCAGTTATCCAGGTTGCGCTTAAAAATGGTTAATGAGATACTCTGCTTTACGTGGAGAGGGAGTCTATTCCACAAAAGGGGGAGTCTCTGAGATAAATCTATCCCACCAACAAGTCTTATTGATGTCATAGACCAGGTTGAGGTTGCGCGCGCAAGTTACTCGAATGGAGCTTGACTTGCAGATATGCAGCAGTCCCACCAGGGAGGGGACTGAGATTGCTTTGTATGCCAGACAGAGGTCACCTCTGAGGAGTCTGTAGGAGACTGAGCTGAGGGACAGGGCTTTTAGCCTATCTGTTTAGGGTAGATATTTGAGGCCCTGTATTCTCTGTGTGAGGAATCTCTGTGGTCTCTCCAGCTGCTGCATGTGCTTGGTGAGGTACAGGCCAAAAAGGGCACTGTATTCAATAATTGGTATTATAAGGGAAGAATACAGGGATGTTATGACCACCTTGTCCCTGGATGAAATACCCTTACTAATGAGGTGGGCCAAGTAGAAAGCTTTCCGTACAACGGAGGCAATATGGTGGTCAAAAATCAATTTAATATCACCTTATTATCAATGTGACAATTTGTGGGGATGTCATTCTCCCCAAAAGGGATGACGCATTTTTTGGCATTCAGTTTAAGGCAATGTTGCTGGCACCAGTCATTTGTTTGGGTGCCACCCTCTTGGAGGATGTCAACATCACTAGGGAAATTGATGACAGCACCCAGCTTGCAGTCGTCTGCAAACTTAGTCAGCCACAGCCCACTACATTTGGCCTGCACCTCTGAGAAGTATATCCCAAACAGCAGAGGCCCTAAGACCAATCCCTGGGGTACACAGTTTGTTACGGGTCGACTATTGCAGGTGGCTTCCCCTATTTTGACTAGGTGGGTTCTATCAGTGAGTCAGTTTGCTACCCATGGACTGATGCCTAGTTGAGAGAGTTTATTATACCCGAGTGGAGAATAGTATCGAAGGCCTTGGCCAGGTCAAGGTAGGCGGTGTACACCATCTTCCCCTCTTCTATGGTCTTGGTGACCGTCTCAAATAAGTTGACCAAATTTAACAGGTATGACCTCCCCTTGATAAAACCAAACTGTGTAGGATCAAGTATCTGGAAGTTGCCAATGTCCTTATTTATGAGGTCCATGACAATCCGCTCCATGGCCTTGAGATCAGGATACTTAGGCTGATGGGCCTATAATTTCCTGGATTGGTGGATACTCCAACTTTGTGCAGAGGGATGACACTAGATGTCCTCCACTTGGCTGTGACGAAGCCAGTACTCAGGCTTTGGTTGAAGAGGGTGCCTAATGGTGCTACAAGTTCCTGCCTGAGTTCATGTAGGATGCAGCCTGAGATGTTATCGGGTCCCACGGGGACTGTATTTTTTGCCTTTGAGAGGGCAGTGATGACTTGTTTCCTACAGATAAGGGGAGGGGGCAGGTACTGGGGATGTCCTGTTTTACTGATGGGGGGAAGAGACGAGTGAAGTTTTCACTGAACCCGTCTGTTAGCAGTTTGGCTATATCTAGAGGGTTTGTGTATGTGGTGCACTTGACCCCCAGTTCTGAGCAGATTTGAGTGCTTCCCTTGAGATTGCAGACATATATGAAGAAAGCCTTATGACTGTCTTTAATAGATGTGGCCAGTTTGGACTCGAAGTTTGCTTTGGAGGATTTCACTAGTGCTCTTATTTGCTTGTTCAGGCTAAGGAGTGATTGCTTCCAATTAGACACCTGCTGCTCCTTCATCCTTGACAGCAATGTTTTGTCTTTTTATTAGAGTTTATTTATTGTAGCTGTCCACCAGACAGGTTTACTCTTCCCTTGAGGAGGAGGATGCCCAAGTTCTGAAATCCTTGTCACTAAGGTCCAGGCTAGTCAAATGTGCTGGTAATAAATCAAGGTTCAGGGCAGTGAGTGGTACACTGCAGTAGTTTTGTGGCAAAAATCTACAGGGAAACATGTTTGGGGGTGAAGCAGTGAGCCATCTGCAGTCACCTTTGTAGACTGAAAAAACAGACAGAGCTGTTGTCTAAGCAGAGCTGGCAAAAATTAAGGGTCTTATAACTTCACCTCCAGTATCCTTACAAGAGTTGGGTCAAAAGCAACTTTTAAAGCAGGAAAGCTGCAGCACCAAGAAAATATCAGTCTTGGACAGAAAGGAGTGTATAAATATTCAGGAACTGATGATGCATCAACAATAAAACATGAAGACATGCGAATAAAACTTAGCAAGGAATATTTTACAAGACTAAAATTAATACCGAGGACAGCGCTGATGTCTGCAGTTGAGACTAAATGCAGGAAAAAAGCAACTTCATCTGGAAATCAAAAATCCAAGAGAAACAGATGGGGAAGGGAAAGACAGAAGATTACCAGACTGAAGGTTTGATATTCTACTTCCACATAATTAGAGAACTCCATGTGACAACTATTCTTCCTCAAGTAGATTCTAGTAATTTCTAAACCAGGATTTCCCTTTGTAAGGCATCAATGATGACCCTTGATGTTTACATAAAGGTGATTCAGTTGATAAAAACATACTTTAACATTCCTCATCAATATCCTAACATTTCCTATCACTATAAGGAGGCAGTCTGTCAGTTTCTTATATTTCCCCTACATAGAATCTATGTCAAAATACTTAAGAATTTGTCAGAGCCATCATACAGGGTATTTTACATTTACTACTGTCACTGCAAGTTATATTAAACTAATTCACTGGATTTTTGAGTGACGAAACTTAAGACTGTGACAGGGCTGCATCCTTCTATTTTAACATCTTTCTGTATGAAAAATATACTTAATACAATTCCTGCAGGAATTTAGGAGCATTTTAAATTCAGATTTGACCATTTCTTGTGCCTGTTTAGTACTGTGCACCATACTTGGTACTTCAAATTCTTGCAGTTTAATTATGATACACAAAACATCACATTTATGAAAGAACGTTTTTCATTTTTTTTGGCTCCCTTTCTGCTACATTCCTTTCTACTTAGTCCAGTGACACATGCCCACTGCTGGGTCTACCCAGTCTGTATTACTGCCGTCTCTTGGACTATCTCCATTTTAAGAAAGGATTCAGTGAGGAACCTATATACATCCAGAGGAGGATCATGCCATTGACTGCTTCCACTTTTTTTTTTTTTTTTAATTTTTGCCCTACTTGTTGGTGTCCCCCTCCCATGTTCAGCTGTAATATTCAAGGGTTAGCCCCACATATATACTACATTTCCCTGGAATGCCAAGAAAAATGCCTCTCTGGGATGGGCATGCCCATTCCTCCTTGCTAGCACCTCAGATACCCGATCCACACAAGTCACCCAGGTTGTAGTTGGGGCTTTATCCCTATATGCCATGACACTGGCCTTTCTGAAAGAAATTACAATTGTGTAAAATCGTACCATAACAGTAGATGTCTTTCTTTTAACGGTTGCATTATTCATCACCTCTGGAATCTCCTGCCAAGGATAACCTAACATCTGGCCAGCATACCAAAGCCTTTATTACCTAGGGGGCATTGAACGTTAGACATATGCTCCCCACACATGCATAGCATATAAAGTTGATGTACATGCACTCCCAAATCAGAACTGCAGTGTCCCAGGAGAACCAGGACCCCCAGTGGAAAGGATGTCATGTACATCCAAGAACAAAAAGGAAGGTAGGAGAAGAACCTCAAGGCCAGGCCAGTAAGAAAATACCACTCATGCAAAAGGATTAGAAAAGGGGTAAGAGAGAGGGAGTAACTACAGCAACAGTGAAGAGAAGGGCATCTACTATTATGGTAATATTTTACACAACCACACTATGTTCTTCTATATCACTGTTGCAGAATTCATCACCTATGGAACAGTACTAAATCTACAGTAAAGGCAGAGAGGAGGGAAGGCAAAAACTACCCTGGCAGTGGAAATGATATCCAATTTGTAATGCCTTGTGAAGATGTGAACAGAAGACTAAATAAGCAGCCTCAAGGATGGAGTTGATATCCAAACCATTCAAGAATCCTCCCCCCCAGGAAGCCAGTGCTCTAGTGGAATGAGGCCTCACAGAAGCAGACAACTGTTTACCATGAAAGGAATAACAAAGAAATGGTTTTGGAAATCCAGGAGGACAAGGTTTGCTTACAAACAGCTAAATCCAAAGTCCTGGTATGAAAAGAAACAAAAAGCTGATCAGATTTGCAAACGGCCTTTGTTTTGTCTAGATAATATCTGAGCAGTCTATGCAAATCTAAGGCATGAATACCCTTTTCTCACTAGTAGACTGCAGAGAAGGGAAGGAAGTAAACTGGATAGACAGATTAAGTGACAACTCATTAACCACCTTGGGCATAAAGGAAGGATTTGTATGGAAAGACACCCTGCCTCTATGGTGCAATGTTGTAAAGCAGCAGCAGGCTCAAAAGGAGCCCGAACAGCTTTTCAAGGACAAAATTAAGATCCCAAGAAGGGGGGAATGGGGTTTCTTGGGGATCTAATCTGAAGGACGCCTCCAAGAAAATGCTTGACCTCAAACCTAGGAGCCAAATGAGGAGTAAGTGACAGATGGGCAGAAATGGCTGACAAGTGGTTTTTCACTGAAGAATATGCCAAGACAGCAAGCAGTAATTCACACAGACAGGAAAGAACCAAAGGGACCACCACTGAAAAGATGTCCTGGTGATATCTGAGATACCAAACAGACAATCTCTTCCATTTGGACATATATGACTTTCTTGTAGTGGCCTTCCTGGTTTCCTGCAGGACTCAGAGCACATCCTCACAAAACTTGTGTTGGAAAGGAATCAAAACCCTATCACCCAAAGTGTCAAATGAAGAGTGGACAAAGGAGAGTGAAGGAGAGCTCCTTTGTCCTGTGTTAGAAGATCCAAGTGGTGTGGTAACTTGTAATTATTGCCCCTGGCAAGCTGTAATAAGAGGGGGGATCAGTGCTGTCTGGGCCAAAAGGGACACACCAACAAGATTTTTGGAGAGTCATTCTCAATTCTGTGAAGGACCCTTGTAAGAAGAGGAAGGGGAGGAAAGGCAACAGGAGCATTCCCTTACAACAGAAGACATGGTGTCCACCGTAAAAGTCAAGGGGCTTGAAAGTCTGAAACAGAACTGAGGGAGTTGCCTGTTCAGTGGGGGAATAAAGAGATCCACTTGAGGAATAACCCACCAATGAACTATGTACAGAAACGCATCCCTATGCAGCATCCAATCATGAGGCTGTGTCCTGGATCTACTCAGAAAATTTGCCACAAGATTGCACTCTCAGGGTATACAGACTGCCTGTAAGGTGAGCTGCAGATTGATGCCCTTTCTCATATTTGAAGGGATAACCTGCAAAGAAGCCAAGACCTTGTGCCCCCCCCCCCCCGGTTTGCTGATAGACGTTACAGTCATGTGGTATATGTAAAGCTTCAAGGAACCCAGGGCCCACAGCGCATGGAAAACCTGGAGACAGAATGAGAGCCTGTATTTCCTTGATGTTGATGTGATCTCCCTCCTGCTGAAGTGACCAAAGACCTTGCTCTTTTAGGGTACCTGAAGCGGCTCCCCACCCCAGCTCTGATGAGTCTGTGAAGAGTTCCTGAGATGGCTGAGGAGAGTGGAAAAGAACACCTGGATTGAGAGACAGCTGCTAAATCCACCAGTGATATTCCAGTTTGACACAAAGCAGCATAGGAACCAGATGGTCCAGCAGGTAGAGGTGCTGAAGCCACACTAATCTAAGATACCACTGAATCTTCTACATATGAAGCCTGGCCCAGGGAAGCGTGAGGATGGTGGAGGCCATGAACCACACAGCCCTGAGAAACTCACTAGCTGAAAGAGAGGACAGGGGAAGCAGGGACAAAAAATAATCTGTGAGGGACAAAATCTTGGAGGCAGGAAGAGATGTCAGTATTGAAAGTATGGAACCTACAGGGTAGGAAAACTTGATTCTGAGATGTTAATATTGACTTCTGAAGGCTGACCGTGAATCTTGGGCTGCACAACAGAAGCTGGGTACAATGAAGACCCACAACCAGCTTAGAATGGGATGGAGCCTGAAACAAGAGGTCACCCAGACAGGAATAATATTTGAATCCCCTGGAGCCTGCAAAAGGCACCTATATGGGTTAGACATTTAGTGAACATCCTTACAGCAGTTGAAAGCCCAAAGAGCAAATAAGAGAAATGAAATGAGGGGAAGAAATAGAAAAACATAAAATATTTCAAGAATAGATGGTGGACAGGAATGTGAAGGTAAGCATCCCTCAGATACATGGAAACCAGAAAGGCCCTGTGGGGGGACAGCAACAATGGAAAAGTACAGTTGTGTACACTTACCATAAATGTAGATGTTCGAGTGTATTCACTGTTGCAGTCATCACACTTGGGTACTCTGCCTGCAGGTAGCCCTCAGTCGGCCCGAATACCAGAGACTTAGTATTTCTGTCTGATGCTGCCACTTCTTCCATGTCAGGTTGTCAGGGGTATAAAACCAGGCAGCTGACGCCATTACATCAGTTTTTCTTGCTCCAAATGTCAGGAGCCCCCAAATAGGAAGCTTGGAAATGGTGTGGAAAACACCATCAGTAAAAAGTAAATATCCATACCAGTAGGAATAGCCATATAGAGGAGAGACAAAGAGAGAGAGAAAATCCAGGGGGCTGCAGGGTGGGAAACCAGGACTGCAACAGTGAATACACTCGAACATCTATATTTATGGTAAGTGTACACAACTGTACTAGGTTCTTTGTGTTTCACTGTTGCAGTCATCACACTTGGGTTGATTCCTAAAGCTGAGGAAGGGAGGAGGCAGTCAAGAAGAGTTAGGGTTGGCTAGTAGACCTTGCAAGATGCTGTAGAAAATCCTGCCTTGGATTTGGAAAAGCTAGGCAGGTGGTAACGCTTGAAGGTATGTACAGAACTCCAGGTAGCCGCTTTCCATATGTCTGTGGTAGGGTTTCCCCTGAGAAATGCTGTAGAAGTAGATGTAGTCCTAGTGGAATGTGTTCTGACCCCCTGAGGGGTTGGTTTTCCATGGTGCTTGTAGCAGAAATGGATGCAGTATGCTATCCGTTTTGAAATGGCCTTTCCCGCTGCCCCTGTTGCAAAGCTGACTAGCAGTTGGTCAGATTTTCTGAAAGGCTTTGTCCTATCAAGGTAGAACCTGAGCTGTCTGTGCACGTCCAAAGAGTGCAGGATCCTTTCCCCTTTATTCCACGGATTAGGGAAGAAGGTAGGCAAATGGATGGATTGGTTGCGAGCCACAGTGGACACCACTTTAGGCATAAAGAAAGGGTTAGTCTTGACTGAAACCCTATCAGCATGGAAAATAATGAAAGGTTCCACAGCCATCAATGCTTGTAATTCAGACACTCTTCTAGCTGAAGTGATGGCTAGAAGCAAGGCTGTTTTCTAACAGAGGAACTTTAACTCTGCAGCAGGCTCAAAAGTGGGAAGCATGAGCTTTTCCAGTACAAAGTTAAGGTCCCAAGCTGGGGTGGGTGCTCTCCTTGATGGCCTTAAGTTGTTTGCCTGTCTCAGGAACTGTTTGATGAGGGAGTGAGAGAATAGATGTGGCTCAGTATTGTAATGAGCCAAGATGGCAGAGGCATGGATCTTAATGGAGGAGGAGGACAGGCCTTTGTGGAGTAGTTCTGCTAGGTAATCCAAGACTAAAGGAAAGGAGGGCAGTGCTGTGTCCTTTCCTTTAGCCTGAATTCAAGAACAATACCTTTTCTACTTTTCAGCATAGGATTTCCTAGTACTGGGCCTTCTGGCTTCAAGGATGACATCCAGCACCTGTTTGCTCAGGGTTGCTGGGGGAGTATTTACGGAATAAGCCAGGCTGCAAGATTTAGGGTTTGCAATTGTGGATGCAAAATCTGTCCCTCCTGCTGGGAAAGTAGGGTTGGGATCTGGTTTAGGTGCCAGGGTGACACCATTGTTAGTCTGCACAGGAGTGGGTACCAGTGCTGCCGTGGCCAGTCTGGGCAATCAGAATTGTCCTTGACCTGTCCCGTCTTATCTTGAGTAAAACTCTTGAGAGAAGGGGCAGAGGGGGAAAGGCATAGATTGAGAGGTTTTCCCATTGAAAGGATAGTGCATCCACTTTCTAGGCTCTGCTGTGAGGGTTCCTGGTGCAGAATTTGCTTAACTGGTGGTTGCCGGGGGAGGCAAAGAGATCCACCTCTGGAGTCCCCAATTTCTGGATCAGAAGGTTGAAGGTGCTGGGCTCCAACTTCCACTCATGTGGTCTAGGAGGTTTCTGCTTAAGTAGTCTGCCAGTGAATTTTGTTTGCCTGGCAGGAATTGAGCTTGTAGATAGATTTGGTTGTCCAAGGTTGTGTTCCACAGGGCCATGGCTAACCTGCAGAGTGGGTAAGAATAGGTCCCCCCCTGCTTGTTGATGTACCACATAAATGTGGTGCTGCCTGTTTTATCAGCAGTTGTCCTGGAAAGAGTAGGTGTCTGAAAGCTGTCAGGGCATTCTGTACAGCTAGCATCTCTTTTTGGTTGATGTGCAGGCAAATCTGACTTGGGCTTCAGTGGCCCTGAATACATTTGAAAGCCATGTGAGCCCCCCATGTATAGACTTATGCGTCTGTGGTCAGGGTCTGGGCGGCGTGGGGTAGAGTAAAAGGCAGTCCCTTGTTGTAGTTCCATGCTTCTGCCCACCAAAGGAACTCTGTCCTTAGACAAGGTATGATAGGAATGACTGTTTCCAGGTCTTGAGAATGTTGGCACCAAAGCCTTTTTAAGTACCATTGAAGTTTCCTCATATGCAGTCTTGCATATGGAATTAGCAGAATACATGAGGCCATGAACCCTAGGGCTTGCAGTTTTTTTCTTGCAGATAGCTGGGTTTTGGTGGCCATTTGTTTGAAGTAATCTGTCAGAAAGACCTGTTTATCTGAAGTGAGGAATGCCATCTGGGAAGTTGTGTTCAAGCTTGCTCCCAGGAATACAATCTTTTGACTAGGTACCAGTTGAGATTTTTTTTCATTGATAGTGTACCCCAATGAAGTGAGCAGGCTTTTTACAAATGCCAGGTGCTGAAGCAGCAATTCCTGACTATCCGCCTGAATCAGACAGTCGTCCAAGTAGGGGTAAATTTGGATTTTTCTCTGCCTACAGTATGCAATGGCTGGAGCCAGGCATTTTATGAATACCTCGGGTGCAGTAGATAAGCCAAAGGGAAGTACACAGAACTGACAATGCATAGACCTGCTCTGAAACATAGATACTTCCTGCATGACTCCCTTATGGGGATGTGCAGATAGGCTTCTTTCAAGAATAGGGTGACTAACCAGGCATCCTTGGCTAACATAGGGAGAAGCTGTTGAAGGGTAAGCATCTTGAATTTTGGTACGACCAGGAAGGTGTTGAGAATTGAAAGATCCAGGACTGGGCGCCAACAGCCCTCTTTCTTGGGTACCAGGAAAAGTCTGGAGTATAATCCTTGGCCCCTCTGTTCTACTGGAACATGCTGAATAGTTCTGATATTGAGCAGGGAAAGTACTTGGTTTTGAGCCTCTCTCCACTGGTTTGGAGGAAGGTCTGGAAACCCGATTAGGGTTGGCAGTGAATGGAAATAAAATTTGTACCCCTGGGATACAATGTTGAGGAACCACTGGTCCTCAGTAATGGACATCCAGTTTTTTTGCGTGAAGGGCAAGTTTTCCTCCTAGGGGCACAAGCAATTGGGGCACAAGCAATTGGGCAGGGCTGGGAAGTAGAGGTGAGAAGTCATTGTGAGCTTTTTCCATAAGGAAGTGGCTTATCACTCCCTGCTTTAGGGGTTGGGGTATTCCATTGCTTAGATCTCTGCATACTCTGAAACTGTAGTCTGGGTGGTCTGTTTCCCCTGGCTCTTGCCTGGGAAGGCATGGAGGGGACTGCAAAGGGCCAGTGTTTAGAATGGCAATGCCTACTGAATCTAGGTGGTTGAACTCATAGGAATTCTTTAGCAGTTTGCATAGATTTAGCCTTTTCTTCCATCTTTCTAAGAACTTCTTCTGCTTTGGTGCCAAACAAACAGTCCTTATTCAAAGGAGCGTCTAGTAATTTAGATTTGACATGATCTGACAAGGTCTGCTCCTTCAGCCAAGCATGTCTTCTCAGTACATAGCCAGTGACTGCTGCCCTGCAAGATGCTTCTAGGGCATCAAAGCCACACTGCAAAGTATGCTTACTAACTCGGTTTGCAGAGTGCATAAGCTCCTGCAAACTTTTTTCTGCACAATCTGGAAAAGTTACCACTTTTTGTTTAATAAGTTCCATAATATGATGCTGGTATTTCAGCATGTGAAACTGGCAATTCAATGCCCTGATTGCAAGAGTTGCAGAGGTATATACCTTTTTTCACCATCTGTCCAAATTTTTGAAATCCCTGTCCAAATGGGGTAGGATTTTGGCTGTAGTAGCCTTAAAACCTTTAGGTCCCTGGGAAATGATCTCTGGATCAGCAGTAGGACTCTTGAAAAGAAACTTGTGAGAATCGGGTACTCTGTAGTACCTGTCTGGTTTCCTAGGGGCTGGAGGTAAAGTGTTTGGAGTAAGACTGGATTCCATAAAAACATCATCTACAACATCCAAGGCAGGGGGTATAGCTAACGGCCTATGCTGAGGCAACTCTAAAAATTCTCTGAGTCTCTTTTTGGACTGAGGAAAGTCTTGGCATTCCCAATGGAAATGCTCTCTTAAGGTATGCAAGGTTTCACTAAAAGAAAAATCCTGTGGAGGGGAGGCAGAGGGAATGGATTCCTCTGCATCTGAAGCCTCATAGGCGGATAAGGGAATGTCTTCATAATCGGAAAGAACAGCGTCACTGGACTCCTTGGTCTGTAAAGCCAGTAGGCGACTGGGTTCTTGGTCTCTTAGCAGGGGAAGACTGGCTTCCCCTAATCAGCATAATAAGGTCTTCAGCCATTCTAAGCATTTGTTTGTGTGGCATGGGTGCCTGGGCATGCGCTTTGGTAGTCATTGCTTTTCTAGGCATAGTGCATACCCTGGGCCTATGAAACCTGGTAGTTCTGGTTAAAAATAAAGTCGTCTGTTTGATATGAACATCGGTAGGATGAAAAACTCCCTCAGAAACCGGTGCCTGCACAGCGACTCCAGACTCATCCAAGGTAGAGACAGCCGCTGGTTCCATTATTGAAGAAGCATCTCGTGGCATACCAGACTCCGAATGGGTCTCGGCATAGGCCTGTGAATCCATAGAAGCGGGTATCAGGGGCTGCAAAGACGCCTCACTGAGTACTCGCGGACTGGCGAATAGCTTAATGGAACAGTCGGCAGTTTTGGACCTAAGCGGTCTGCCTCTGTCTTTATCTTTACATTTTTTTTGGAATATCAGCAGTCAGATGGATTACCGAAGCCATTTTGGAATACAGTGATCGAGAACGAAAGAAATTAGCAACAAAGATAGCCCAATAACGAATGGTTCAGGCCTTAAATAATGCACAAAACCGACAGCGAGGGACATCGTGGTCTGGGCCTAAACAGCTGACGCAGTAAGAATGAAAATCTCTGAGCTAATTGCTTTCCACAGGCAAGACAATTATTAACTTATTCTGACATTGGTTTAGAGCAAAAAAAAAAAAAGGATCCCCAACGGGGTATTTAGCTTTAGAAGACTTCAGGATTATTCAACTCGAAAACAAAAAATTCAGGTAGCGTCCAACCGGCACTTGCGAACTGCTTCTGCTTCGGGCTCCTCCTCGGCAAGAAAGACTGATGTAATGGCGTTGGCTGCCTGGTTTTATACCCCTGACAACCTGACGTCATGGAAGAAGTGACAGCATCCGAAACAGAAATACCAAGTCTCTGGTATTCGGGCTGACTGAGGGCTACCTGCAGGCAGATTACCCAAGTGTGATGACTGCAACAGTGAAACACGAAGAACATCAGAGCATGAAGAGAGTGCATGCATAAGGAAGGCACTTATGTGAAACATGTTCAGAAGATCCAGGACAGGTCTCCAAGACCCCTCTTTCATGGGGACTGGAAAATTCCTGGAATAAAAATACAAACCCCTCTCAGTATGCAGAACTAGTTGAATGATACCCTGGGCCAGCAGACCCTACAATACCCCTGGAAAATTAGGAAGCTGTTCTGTAGGTGGTTGAGGAGTACCAGAAAAGGAGGGAAGAGTCTTCCAGGTCATAAAGTAACCCCTGCTGGATAACTGAGAACCCAGGTGTCTGTGGTAATCAGCTGCCAAACTGGGAGAGAAAGAGAAAGCCTGAGGGATAAAGGGAACCTGACAGAGAGAGGGAGGGTAGACAGTCAGATGGCTGCAGATTTGTCAGGGAAGGACTGCTTCTGGTGTCTGGGTACTTGAGTAGGCTTATCTGAGAAAACATGCCCAAGAGCCTTTTACCTTTGCACAATTGTCTAAACAGCCTGTGCAAAAAAGCAATCTTACTAGGACTGTTCCTTTGAAATTTGGGAATAGGGGAGACAGGTTGGTACTAGGCTATTGGCCCTAGGGCCTATACAGGCCTAGCCATAATAGTTCCCTGGCTATTACTTCCCTGGACCCATCTAGCAGGGTGACGTGATCCCCAGGGATGAATTTCCTATCTCCCATCCAATCGTTTCCTTTGGAAAAGGGCCAAAGAGGCGCTCTGCTTGACATGTATGGCCAGTCTATTCCAGAGTCTGGGGAGTCTCTGGGTCAGGAACCTATCTGATATGCTTCAAATCTTTCATGACTTTACCTTGATTCTGTAAAGGCCTTGAAAAGGTTGGGCACAGCAGTATCAAACAAATTCTCGTTATCCAAGGGAGCATCCAGAGGTTTTGCTTTGATATCACCTGGCAAAGCCTGAAGGTGAAGCCAGGAATAAAGCCTCATCATAGAGCCAGAGGCAGCAGCCCTAGAAGATATTTTTGCTGCATCATAGCTGCATTTGACAGAGAGCCGGGCAACCTGAAAAGTTGAACTGAGCAAGGAGAGAGCAGAGGTCTTACCCTCAGATTCAAGCATATCAGAAAATCTTCCCTATCTGGGAAAGAAAAGACAGGATTATACCTTATCCTACCAGTCTGGTAATTGATAGCCCTGATGGCTAAAGTAGCCAAAATGTATGCCTTCTTATCAATCATTTCCATGGATCTACTGTCCTTATCTGAAGGAATGAGCTTGGAAGAAGGCAACAGCCTGTCATTAGATACAGAATCACTGCAGGATCAGTTGAAGGGCACATTTACAAGAACTTGCAGGTATTCGGGACCTTATATAACCTATCAGGTTTCTTAGGAGTTGGAGGTTGAGAAACCAGAGGCCAGAAAGTAGTAGAAAAGGTATCTAATAGAGCAGCCAAGACAGGAGGGAGAAGAGTCCATTTGTAACATCTAATACCTTTTCTAGATGTTTGATACTTGGGCGTAATCCCATTTGAAATGCTCCATCATACTGCAGGACCATGTCAACAAAGGAAAGCTCCTCGAAGGGAGAATCAGGACCATTATATTCCTCCTCTTCAGAACTATAATCTAAAGGTGAAGGCAACTGAAAGGAATGTTAAGGTGCCAGCTTCAGAGTCAGAATCCTTGTCCAAAGACTCCAAGTCCCTAGCCCCCTTTTGGATGCAGGACTAAGGAAATATGGGAGTGGAAACCCCCTGAGGAAGCTTCAGTGCCATCCACTTTGTGGATCCCTGGGACCTGACAACATATGTTTAGTCTTCTGCCTTTTCTTCAATAGGGCATCCTCTTCAACAAAACACAGAGTTTCGGACCCCTATCTGGATTCAATTAACGTACCTAGCACATCTCCCTAACAAGTATCTGAAGAATCCCTCTACACTCCTCAGAAATAATCAGCAGTGGTTCTGCCTCAGTGTCAATGGCAGAGCCTCCAAGGATGTGTGAGAAGCAGGTTCTGTACCTGCCTCCGAGAAGGTCACAGCAGAAGAAACTGAAGGCAATGCTGGACTATCCTCTGGATTTTCACTCATGTCAACAGAGCTGTCTGATGGAGACTGGACAGCAGCAGACACGTGCCTAGACTTCTTGGCCTTCTTTATGAGTGAAGGCTGTACCTTGGGACAAGCAGATTCTGCATGGTACATTGGGCCAAAAGTCTGAGATGTTGGTTCTCAAGATAAATAGAAAGTAAAGAAAGATGGCTAAGCAAAGTCTTGGGAACAAAAGCCTGATAGATGGAACACTAAGTGTGGTCATGAGACACACCTAAGCAAAACAGGCATCTCCCTTGGCCATTTTTATGGGGAATCTGTCTCCCACACTGACCTTTTACTTTCTTGGATAACATGTAACCCACTGAACAATGAAAGAAAAATAATCCCAACACAGTATTTATCTGAAAGATGCAGGCTCAGTAAAACCAGCAAAGCAAAGGACATTCAGACTGACATACGATAATGGTGTTTGGACTGGCGGCAACAAAGTTCTGAGTTGGGAGCATAAGTAGGTCACCTTCATGCCATTCACTTGTGCAGGAAGCATACATCTGACGTACAATCCTTCCTAGATAATAAAGGCTTTGGTATACTGGCCAAACGTTGGGCTAGCCTTGGCAGGAGACCTTAGACGTGATGAATACTGCAACACTGATGTGGAAAGACATCAGTTAATATAAAAGTAAAGAACAGCTGAAATAAGGACATGGATCCCTTTTAACCAAGAGTAGATTATTTCCTCACAATAACATTGGCTACTAACTGTATTACTAACAAAAAGTGCTATCTGTACTGCCAATCAGAAGTGCACAAACTGTCGGGAGGTCTTAAGTTCACTGTATTAATGTTGTTCTTCCATTCAGGGTAATAAGGAAATAAAATACTGCTTGCACAAGTGAAACAGGATGAAAACAAAAGCTGGATATGCTTCTATAACTGGAAATTTCATGGAATACAATAAAGAAGTTTAAAATACTTAAGTATGAAGCAGACTGCTAATGGTGCAAAATATATACAACAATGAAAGAATGAAACAACCTGAGTGTTGTGTTGGAGTGAATGGCAACACAGTATTATGTACATATGTTGGTATCTAGGTGGCCTACTATAAACTGGCAGTGTGGGCAAATAAGCAGTTTTCCTTTGATGAAAAATTGCCTGCCAAAATTATTGTATGATGAGCGTATCAAGCTTTATAGACAGGAAAGAATGAGATGAACAGTTTAAGTGTTAATGAGATGCCAGTGGCTCCCTCTCCCTATCTCAGTGGGAAGCTGACAGAAGTGAGAGAAAAGAATAAGGTTGAGCAGAGGCACATAACTGACTGGAATAAAGAAAAAATGCTTGTAAGGATGGGTGCAAGATGTAAGATGTCTCAAGTAACAGTGTGTTACGAATGATTAAACTGGTATTAATACATAGTTTTAAACAAAAGTCGAAATAAGGCTATGAACTTGAGTGGATCAGATGAGGATTTTAAGACACCTGCAAGACATCCCTTACAAAAAAGTGCAACATGATTAGCAGGGAAAGAGGAACATTTAAGAGGAGTGTTCTGGGGAGCATGAGAGAAATGCACAGCATTCATTCTTTTACAGCACTGTAACTGGTTAACACCTGTGTGCTGTACATGAGGAAGGTTACCTTCTAGGCTTCTTCCCTAGTGACATGCAGAAATGTGACAGACAGTACCTTTTTAAGGTTTA
>NC_056728.1:587719137-587721637 GCF_019279795.1 Protopterus annectens
ATGATCTACCTATTCCTGTTACAACCATTACCCTATCCAAACTAATACCCAAAAATATATACACACATATATATATATATATATATGTATACATATATATATATATAACTGTTTCTAAATCTTAACCAATATTCGTGCCACATTATACTTTGTGAAGATATTATTATTTTACAAACAAATCTAGATTTAATACTCTGATTTCTATGAATCTATCTTGAACCCTTACCAATGGTCATTCAGACCTGGTTTGAAAAGGGCTCCCAAATTAATTATCCATCTCCGTTCCTTTCTTGTTAATGATTGATGAGCTAAGAGTTCACTATTTTCATGCATGTTAACTTTATCGATACCCACAAATATGAAATGAGATGCAGGATGACTTAACGTGTGTTTATATAAAGCACTACGTGTGCGTTTACATTTTATATCACTGATGTGCAGTGCTATCCTCTGTTTGAAACTACAAGAAGTCTGCCCTATGTAGAAAGCTCCACATTGGCAGACTGCCATATACACTACCCAGGTACTAGTACATTTAATGTGATATCTGATCTCATACACTTTGTTGGTATTTACTGACGTAAAAGAAGTTTTTGACACTATTTTGCAGTACTTACAATTTCCACAGAAAGTGCTACCCGCCCTACCTAATGATCTGTACTCTATCTTAGCAGTTTGTTTTTTGAAACCTGATAAATATTGTCCAATGGTTTTTCCACGTCTATATCCAAACTCACAATGTTGTTTTACCACTTCTGAAAAAAATGGGTCATTACCAAGTATGTACCAATATTTGGAAATAATTTCTTTTATTCTAAAAGTGTTACTTCCATATGTGGTAATAAACCTAACTCCCTGTTGTTTAACTTGAACATTGCGGTTTTTATACTGTAGAGTCTCAGATCTATTCAATTGATGACCCTCTGTATATGCCTGTTCCACTGTGGCTCTATGGTAGCCTCTGTCTAGAAACCTTTGTTTTAAAACTCCTGCTTGTGTGTCAAATTCTTCTTGTGTAGAACATATGCGTCTGATCCGTTGAAATTGGGCTTTGGGTATATTTCGGATGACATGTGGGGGATGGCAACTATTTGCATGCAACATGGAATTTTTTGAAAAAGGCTTTCTATGTAGTGTAGTTTTAATAGTGCCGTCCAAAAGTTTAGTGACATGCACATCTAAAAAATCTACCGTAAATAAATTTATTACTCCAGTAAATTTAATGCCAAATGTGTTATAATTCAAATATTCCACAAACCCTTGCCATTTTGACGTTGTTCCGTGCCATACTACCCAACAGTCATCCAAATATCTCCGCCACATTAACAGTTCTTCTTTAAAAGGGAAATGTTCATTGTATATATATTCCACCTCAAAGAACCCCATAAACAAATCAGCATACGTTGGGGCAAAAGTAGCCCCCATTGCTGTTCCCTTACTCTGCAAATACCACTGATTTTCAAATTTGAAAACATTATGTTCCAAAACTATCTGTAAAATGTTAATAATGAAATCCATTTCTGCCTTTACATACGTACCTGCCTGTAACATCCAGTAGTGTATGGCTTTGATACCCCCTTGATGAGGAATGCTGGTATATAAAGACTGCACATCAAGAGTACCTAAATGTGCGTCTGTCGAAACCTGCATCTCATTCATAAGGTTATGAAATTGCGTAGTATCTTGTATACGTGCCCTTAATAGTGTCAACAAAGGTTTTAATTTAAATTCCAGATATTCTGACAGTGGTTCTGTCAGCGAACCTCTTCCAGCCACTATTGGTCTCCCAGGTGGCTTGACCAAGGATTTGTGTATTTTAGGGTCAAGATAAAAATATTGATGTTTAGGTGCCTTAACTATCAACTGTTCTTGTAATTTGATATCTATAGTACCTCTCTTCACTGCTCTTGATAGAAAACTATCTATAGTATGTTTAAAATCAAGAGTGGGATCTATAGGTAACTTAATATATGAGGTAGAATCATTTAACTGTTTTAGGGCCTCTTGAATATATTGTGCCTTGTCCCATATAACCGTAGCACCTCCCTTATCGGCTCCTACTATTATGATGTCATGTGTCTCAACTAAAGCATGTAATGCTTTATTTTCTGCTTCGGTTAAGTTACTAGCATGATGTGTGAATATCCTGGTTTTATTTAAATGCAAATCTTGCATGACTAAGTTTTCAAAAGTTTTCACTGTCCCACTATATGGGGGTTGGAATTCAGATTTTTTGAAATGAAAACCCCTGTCAACAACATCTTGCTGATCTTGACCTTGATGTGCAAAAAAATATTTAAGGTTGAGACATCTAGAAAAAGACTTTAAATCATTAATAACATCAAAATAAGAGACAAAAAAGGAAGGCACATATCCCAAACCCTTGTTTAATAGCTGTAATTCACCACTGTCAAAACTGAATCTGGAAAGGTTAACCACCAAATCATTAACATCATCTGTAATGTCATTAGTGTCCACTATATTCTCTCCATCTGCAAGT